>NW_028261384.1:76676169-76866169 GCF_051295495.1 Thamnophis sirtalis | reverse complement strand
GTAGAAATAGATTCCCATCAATTAACCAAGCAATAATCTTATTAAGTCTTCTACATTCCCATTTTTGAACTGATTGCCTTTATCTGTTTAAAATGTGTATAATTGAGAAATAAGAGAAAGGGGGAAATATTGGGGACAGAATCTGATTCCACTTTTTAAAATATCTATGATCAACTTCAGATATCTAAGGTATATATTAGTAAAGATCATGGATGTCCACAACTTGGGCTCATACCTGCTGCTTGATTATTGCATTTTTAACTTTTTTGTAACACTTGAACTTAATTGTTTCTATTTCATTCTCTCCTACCCCATCTATATCCTTATTGGTTGGGGGGGGGGTCCTTCCCTTTTTTTTTTTGCACTTTTTACAGGAAAAATAGATCTGCATATCATTTACTCAGACAGAATACATAGTATATGCAGCTGCAAATCAATTATATAAATGAGAGAAAATGATAGTTTACAAAGAAATTCAAGATTAGATATGTGATTTTGTTTGATATCTGGAAATTCCTACAGACCAAAAAATCAGTCAAACAAACCAAAAAAGATTCCCATTAAATGGTCAGAAAAAATTGAAAGGAAAATGCAGAGATATGAATCTTGATTAATTGGCAGCTTATGTACTTGTGTCCATCTTTTGAAACAACTAACTTCATAGGACAATGGTTGATCACTACATAGAATATTTCATTTTAATACTTGAAAATAATAATTTCATTAATTGTTGAGAATTAGTTGAAATCTTTATTGATTCTAATTAATCAATAGCACTTCATTAAATTATTATACTCAGAATCTTCTCAATCTGATAGTCCATACTGTAATTTAATGCTGTTGTTTAGATGAATCCTAAAAATGGGAAGAAAAAGCAATGACTAATAGAAAAGATTTTACTGTGCTCCTAGCTGCTCTCCCATCAGCAAACTTACATGAAAGTGTTAGCTACATTTAGAATAATACTGATTATTTTACGGTCATTGGCCTCTTTAATTTTAATAATAAACTGAGATTATTTCTTGCAATAGTTTTAAACATTAAATTTTAGCTTCCAGTTAATAAGAATAAACTAGCTGTAAAATTATTGTTTGTATTTTATAATGCAAAACCTAGAGTAAAAGAGGTTTTTTTCCCCTTTTTTCCTTTTTTCCTGTGGTGCTTGAAAAAAATATTATCTACACTCTACTGATAAGCATGTAGCTAATTAAGTCAGACCAGGAACTTGAGAGTTCTGGCCAATTAACACATGTTACATTCAAAGGATTACTTTCAAGCCAACTAAGCATTCTCCTATTTCAAGCATTTGTAAAATGAGTTTGAGGTAAAAAAAAATGCTGTTTTTTTTACTATGACTGCATTCAGGTCAAATCAAAGCTTTAATATATTTGAAGACCAGCATAAGAAGATATAGTAAATGAAAAAGCATAAAACATTTTTAAAATAATTATAAAATCTAAAATAAATAAAACAGAAGTATATTTAAAAACAAAAATCTAAAAGGAATCTAAAAGGAAGAATAGGAGCATTAAATGAGTGTAGGGGAACATAAAAGTTAGTATATGACAAACTAAATCTATCACAATGCAGAACAATCTAGAATAACAACAAATGTAATTTATCCAGAGATATAGGTTGAGTACTTTGTTCAATTTTTCCTGTAGTTTCTGGTCAGACAGTTCTAGGCTGTGTACCCAATAGGCCTCTTATAACCTTGTTTAACAAATGGAAAAGCTAGATATGGGAAGATACCCCTAGAACTTTTAAAACTAAATTCTGACTGATAGAATTATAAAGTACAATTAAGAGCCTTTATTAGGACTTATCTAGTGGCGATACGGGCGGCAAAATGTGGGCATTTTTCCACTCTTATTGCATCCGCAGAATCGTGCCCAGTTTAGAATAGCCTGCTCCCTCTTGAAAGGGAGGGATGCGGACGACCCTTTACAGGGCAGAGCTGAGGAATTTGTCCAGTTTCTGTTGGATAAAATCGCTCAGATTCGGTCGGACCTGGACTCCACTTGGACGGTACCAGCTGAGGTGCCGGGAGAAGGTCTTGATCCGATTTAATGGAGCGAGTTTCAACTTGTCACTCCTAAGCAAGTGGACAAGGCCATGGGAGCGGTGAGTGCCTCCACCTGTATACTGCACCCGTGCCCCTCCTGGCTGGTCTCGACCAGCAGGGAGGTGACACGTGGCTGGCTCCAGAGGATTGTTAACACCTCTCTTCGGGAGGGATCCTTCCCGCACCCCCTAAATGATGCTGTGGTGAGACCCCTTCCTCTGGAGAAACCTTCCCTGGATCCAGCCATTCTGAACAACTATCGACCAATCTCCAACCTCCCTTTTGTAGGGAAGGTTGTTGAGAAGGTGATGGCCTTTCAACTCCGATGGACCTTGGATGAAACAGATTATATGGATCCCTTTCAGTCAGGTTTCAGGCCTGGTTATGGCACGGAAACTGCTTTGGTCGCGCTGATCGATGATCTCTGGCGAGCCAGAGTGCTTCTTGACCTCTCAGCGGCCTTCGATACCATCGACCATGGTATCCTTCTGCGACAGTTGCGAGAGGTGGGAGTGGGAGGCACCGTCCTACTGTGGTTCTCCTCCTACCTCTCGGACAGGTTGCAGTTGGTGTTGGTTGGAGGACAGAGATCGACCCCTAGGCCCCTCAATTATGGGATGCCGCAGGGCTCGGTCCTGTCCCCCCTCCTATTTAACATCTACATGAAGCCGCTGGGATCATACACCGGCACGGGATTAAATACCAACAATACACGGATGATACTCAACTGTATTTGTCCACCCCGTGCCAACTCAGCGAAGCAGTGGAAGTGATGTGCCAGTGCCTGGAGGCTGTCAGGGTCTGGATGGGAGCGAACAAGCTTGCACTCAATCCGGACAAGACTGAGTGGCTATTGATGCTCCCTCCCAAGGATGGTCCAGACATTCCATCCCTTAGCCTGGGTGGTGAAATTATACACCCCTCGGAGAGGGTCTGCAATTTGGGGGTCCTCCTGGATCTGCAGCTGACGTTAGAACATCATCTGTTGGCTATGACCAGGGGGGCCTTTGACCAGGTTCACCTGGTGCACCAGTTGCGACCCTATCTGGACCGGGAGGCCCTTCGGATGGTCACTCATGCCCTGGTCACCTCAAGACTGGACTACTGTAATGCGCTCTACATGGGGCTGCCCCTGAAGAGTGTTCAAAGAATGCAGCTGATCCAGAATGCAGCCGCGCGAGCGATAATGGGTGTACCTAGGTACACCCGTGTTACATCTATCCTCCGCGAGCTGCACTGGCTCCCCATTGGTCTCCGGACACTCTTCTAGTCATTACTTTTAAAGCCCTACATGGTTTAGGACCTGGCTACCTGAGAGACCGCCTCCTGCCATTTACCTCCCAAAACCAATAAGATCGCACAGATTGGGCCTCCTCCGGGTGCCATCGGCTGGTCAATGTTGGTTGGCGGCTCCCCGGGGGAGGGCCTTCTCTGTTGTTCCTATGGAATGATCTCCCCATAGAGATCCGGACCCTTACTACTCTTTCGGCCTTCCGTAAAGCTACGAAGACCTGGCTGTTCCGGCAGGCCTGGGGCTGTTGATTATTATCCAGCCCCACTCTAAGCAGTTTGCATGATGTGTAGTTTTTAAAAATTGTATGTTTATTTTTAAATTTATATGTCCCCTTGTCTTCTCTGTAAGCTGCCCAGAGTCCCTAGGGAGTGGGCGGCATACAAATGACAATAAACCTTAAAACCTAAACCTTGATAGAACCCAGTATTTGCCTTTGTTCCTTTCAGAATCCACAGACATGAAGTTTGCTCTTAATCTCAAACTACCCATTTTTTTCATTGAATTATCTTAAAAGTAGTAATAGCCAATTATATGCTATACATCAAGATGATAACATTGGTAAAATGCTCATTCAAGATAAATTCCTGGCTGAGTAACAGGCTGACTTTAGACTGGATCACCAATGTTTGATTAGAGCATTCTGTTCTGTTCTGACTGACATGTGAAAACCTTTTATTGATTATAGCTAAGTATAGGTAAATCTAGCAGAGACATTTTTCCACTTTCTTCAGTTAATTACAATGCTGCATGAAAACATAAGCAAATTAGATGTGGCCCTTTCAGAAATATTTTTACTTCAATATCAATTATACAAAGAATTAAAAAGACTGTATATATGCTTTCCTTTTTTTAAAAAAATGTATGAATTCCATTATTCAAACTTTGCTTAGAAGCAAGTTTCACTATCCAATGTTGAAAAATAAACCTATATCCATCCTCCTTTATACCGGTGATTCAATCATGTAAGTAGGTGTAGCAGCATTTGGTAGTAAAGCTATTCCAAAAGTTCTTTTATTCACGAAGAAGCATTGTAATTGTTTTCATAACTGGGAAGCAAATGTTTCCATGGACAAGGGGAATGACTTCAAATATATAAGAACTTTATTCCAGTCAACTGATGCTTGAAACAAAAAAAACATATAATACTATTTTCAGAGCTTTGAACTTTTGCTCTATGGATTATAGTTTTCTAAATCTAATAGTAATAGAACCTTGAATGCAACCTAACCTAAATTCTTAAGAACAGTGTTATACTTCAGTTGTCATGCCTATCATGTAAAATTTTGATGATACTGGAGTTTGAAATCATCAATTTACAATTAAAGCAGTAACATCCTAACTTTGATTTAGAGAGATTTATAAGTAATAAAAGAGATAATGAAAGTCAGTGATAGATTTTATCTTTGTATCAAACTTGTCATTCTAATAAAACCTTGTTAAGAAACTGTATAAATTAAGCTTAAGAGAACTTTTTTTTCCTTTTTGATTGCACCTCAATTTAGAATAGAATAGTCACCAAATTTTATTTCATTGGAATTGTCTTAAGAATGTCCTGGGCTTCATTTGCTATTGTTTCATAATCTTTTTTATGGTTCAACTTTTTGCAGTGTTAATTTTTATTTTATTGACTGTAGATTAAAATGTTAACATATGATAAAACTGCATATGATCTGCCCCAAGGTTAGAATTTATCTATTGATAAAATAATTCAGATTTGTCATGTTTAGATTGTTGCAAAACATTTTGTTAGTAATAATAGTATATTACCAGCCATATCAAATAATTATTTTTTTCAACAAAATAAAATCTATCCTTAACTTTGCCAATAGATATTTCTTACAGCACATGAAATGCATTTTCCTTAATAATTTTATATTAGAAGTAAAATTCTTAGCTGATGTCTATCCAGCTATTTCTTGGGGGGAAATGCCTGCTAGCTAATCCTACATTTTTTAGAACTTATAGTCTTATTTCAGTAAGAAACCAACTTGATGAGAAAACCTATGTTTCATTGGTATTATAATTTTTATGAAGGATGGTTTGGTTACATATATCTCCTTCAATGCCTGTTCAAGCAGGAGACCCTATAGCGTTCTGATATATATCTTATTTATGTATATAAAATTAACTTCAATATCTGGTTATAAAATTAATTGATCTCCAATTGCACAACAACTTTCTTATAAGTAAATTAATATCCACAAATCCCTATTTCCAGCAGAACATGTCAATACTAGCTGAATACCTATGGTATTCTACAAAATTATGTGATCGGGCTTATTTTTTTTTAAATATAAAGTTTTTAATTTTTTGTTCTCTACATACAATTATAGATATACATTCACAGAGTTATTATTATTTTTTACATTCATGGTTCTTATACATTTGTCATTCCATTTATAAAATTATAATATTCCATTTGGGTTGCTTTGTTTACCACCCCTCGTCTGTTTTAACATCAACTTCTTCTCCCTTTCTTTTCTCCTTCCCTGCCTTCTCTACTTTCCTTCCTCCTTTCCCTTCCTTCTTCCCTTACCTCTCCCCTCCTCTTCTCTTCCTCTTCCCCTTCCTACCCTCTCTCCTTCTCTCTTATTCTTCTTCTCCCTTCCATCTTCCTTTCCTCCTCTCCATCTTCCTTCCTTCCTCTTCCTCTCCTCTCTTCCTTTCTCTCCCTCCCTCCCTTCTCTACTTTCCTCTTTCCTCCTCTCCTTTCCCTTCCTTCTTCCCTTGCCTCTCTCCTCCTTCTCTCTAGCTTTTCCCTTCCTACCCTCTCTCCTTCTCTCCTTCTCCCTTTCATCTTCCTCTCCTCACCTCTCTCTTCCCTCCTTTTCCTCTCATTTCCTCTCCTCCTCTCTTCCCTTCTTTTTATATTGTTGCAGGTGTCTCTTCCAGCTCTTAATTTATATTTTCTTGGGGTGGTATTTCCGCAAACCCAAAAATCGTTGAATATCATTTCTTGTTCCTTTTCCTTCTCTCTTTTTTAAAAAAGAATATTTTTCTTTTTTGGGCAAAGACAGACAACACACAACACATAAAATGTTTGTCAATCACCTACAGCATGTTGTTTGGTTGCAAAGTTTTTGTGCATCGTTTCCATAGTCCTCACTTTCATTTGTATATAAAAATTATCAAATTATCAATGTAGTATATATGCATACAATATTATCATTGTACATCATTTATTTGACTATAATTATTATTCATTTTGAATGAAATATTGGATTAATTCATTACATCATCCTAAATCTATTCAATGATCATGTACCTTTGTATTGTTATCTGTATTATTCTATTATTCTTATATTATAAAAATTTTCCAACATTTTTTATTTCCATGTTTTTTTATCTAACCACTGGTAGAATAAATCCCATACCTTATAAAATTGTTCATCTTCTTGTTCTCTAATTTCAAATGTCAATTTACTCATTTTAGCACCTTCCATTATTTCCTGAATAACTTCCTCTTGCATTGGTATTTTCTCATTTTTCCAATTTTTTGCAAATACAATTCTAGCTGCCATTAACATGTTTACAATCAAATATTTCAAATCTCTATTGTATATTTCCGGTAATATCCCCAATAAAAAAATCTCAGGTTTAAAGTCTTTATATTTCTGAGTCATTTTTTCCAACCAAGTGTGGATTTTAGTCCAATATCTTTTAGCTTCTGCACATGTCCACCACATATGGTAATATGAACCCGGTATCTGATGACATTTCCAACATTTTTTTGAATTTCCTTGAACATTCTTGCTATTCTTGCCGGGGGTAAGTGCCACCTGTAAAACATCTTATACAAGTTTTGTTTATATGCTGTTGACATTGTCATTTTATAATTTTGTGATCATAATTTTTGCCATTTCTCTAAATCAATTCCATGACCAATTCCCCCCCCAAGCAATCATAGATTCTTTAACTTGTTCTTCTTCAAGTTTAACCTCTAATAAGTATCCATATAATTTTTAATTACCTTTTCATCAGTATCTGTCAGAATTTTATCCAAGTAAGTCAGTTTATCATAAAAACCTTCTATTTTAAAATCTTTGTCATATCTAGAATGTATTTGTGTGTATGAAAACCAGTTCATTCTTATACCTTGTTCTTCTAATTCTTGCATAGATTTAAGTTCACCCTTAGCATTCAATATTTCACCATATCTAACTGTTTGTTCCTTTTTGTATATTATTGAATATGAAAATGCTTCAATAGTTGATAACTAGACTGGGATTTTTAAATAATGTTGCCTTTTAATCTTCTCCCAGTTTAATAACAAGGCCTCCCATATGTAATGCCTTCTATAATACCCCTGCGTTTTAGTTCCCTTATACCATAAGAAAGCATGCCAACCCAACAACAAATCATGACCTTCTAAGGTCGATGATCTAGAGTACTGAAGTACATTTGGCAGGAAAAGAAAGCGAGAATAAAATTTAAACTGTTACAAGATGCTAGAATAAGAGGAAGATTTGGCCTACCTAACTGGGAGTTGTATTACCAGTCAACAAGCTTGATGTGGGTTAAGGAATGGATAACATTAAGAAACTCTAGATCATTGACCTTAGAAGGTCACTTACCAAGAAGACTGAGAGAGATAAGAAGAGAATATCAATTTTTGACCAAAATTCTACAGATAAAAGGAGTTAATTATAGATGGCTGATCACAGAAGGTTTGATGTTTCTATGGCAAGGACAAAGACATAGAATAGATTCAACTGATGAAGCAGAACTATTCTATGCAGAATACTTTAGAGGGAAAGAGGAAGAGAAAAAAAGAATCATTAATTGAACTACAAGATAATGGCCAGGCTATGATTGGAAAAGAAGAAGGTGCAGTAGGTGGCACGATGGATACTAAAGAACAAGAACTGAGATCTACTAGAGCAGTAAAACCTACCTATAAAACATAAACATGGAGGAGAAAAAATTATTTTTAATAACTATAAATGGACTGAACTCAGCTATTAAAAGAAGGAAAACATTTCATGAATTAGAGAAAATAAAAGTGGACGTAATCTGCCTTCAAGAAGTACACGTTAAAAAACAACAGGAACAATTATTGATACAACCTAAACTAGGGAAAATATTTACTATATTGCCACAATGCAAGAAAAGAGGAGTGGTTCTGTATATTAAGGATACAATTTCAGCAGAGCAAATCTACACAGATGACGATGGAAGAATCTTAATGGTGGAAATTATGGTCAATAACAAGAAAATACTTTTAATAGCAATTTATGCTCTTAACGGTAGCCAAGAGGAATTTTATAAAAAATTACATATGAAAATAATTGAATTGGACTATGTTAATATTTGTATGATGGGAGACTTTAATGGAATTGTAGATCAGAATATGGACTATAAAACACAAAAAACAACAAAACTAAATAGAAAGATTCTTCCTAAATCCTTTTTTTAAAATGACTGATGAAACAGACTTAAAAGATGTACGGAGAGAAAGAAATCCCACAAAAAGACTATATACCTGGGATGGCAAACCTATGGCACACGTGCTACACGTGGCACGCAGAGCCATTTGTCAGGGCACGTTTGCTGGTCAGCTAAGTTAAACCTTTTTAAAGCCATTTTTCACCCTCCCCAGGCTCCAGAGACTTTATAGGAGCCTGAGGAGGGTGAAAAGAGCCTCCCTGCCCCCCAGAGGCCCTCCAGAGGCTTCATGAGCTTCCCTGAAGCCCCCGGAGCACAAAAAAATGGCCTTATGGGCAAATTGGAAGTTCAAGAACAGATTTCCGGTTTGCTTGGAGGATCATTTTAACTGCTCCGGAGGCTTCAGGGTCCTTCAGGATGCTTTCCTGAAGCCTTCCGAGCGCTCAAGTGACTTCCAGTTTGCTCAGAGGGTCATTTTGACTGCTCTGGAAGCTTCAGGTAAGCCTCCTGAAGGTCCCTGAAGCCTCCGGAGGGCCTCTGAGGGGGCAGGAGAGGCTGTTTTTGCCCATAAAGCTTCTGGAGCTTGTGGAGGATGAAAAAAAAACATGCAAAAATTGGGGGAACACCTGTAGTGCGCACACGTGCACTGGGGAGTCATGCATTGCATTATGGGCACAGCACACCCACACGCGACCCCCTCCTGCACTCCTCCAACTTATGGCACGCGAGCCAAAAAAGGTTCACCATTGCTGCAATATACCTTCTACTCAAATAAACATTTATCATGGTCCAGATTAGATATGATATGGATCTCAACAGAATTGATTTATGATATACAGGAAATTGACATAGAAACAAGTAGCTGGGCAGATCACAATTCAATGACAATTAAGTGGAAAGGACAAAGGAGAAGATCTAGATGGAGTTTAAATAATACTATATTAAAAGAAAAGGATTTTGTAAAGAAAATGGAAAAAGAATTGGCGTTCTTCTTCAAAGAAAATAAAAAAGAGGACACATCAATGCAGAATCTCTGGGACACAATGAAGGCCTACGCCAGATGCTTGATAATAGACTATACAAGAAAAAAGAAATATTAAGAAAAGACAAGCTTTTAAAATACTGGATGATGAATACAAGAGACTTGAAAAAAAGCTACAGAAGGCCATACAAAAAAAGATATTAAAGTAAAAATGAATACAACTAAACATAAAATGGGGCTAATGGAAAAGAAAGAATTAGCACAAAAAATTAGAAGTGCTAAACAGAATTATTTTTAAAATGCAAATAAATCAGGAAGATGGCTAGTGTATAAAGTGAAAAAAGAGAGAGAATCAAAAAAAATAATGCAACTAATAGATGACCAAGGGCAAATTTGTTACGGAAACAGAGAGAAGAAAAAATTTATACCAGAATACTATGGGAAATTATATGAACAAGAGAAGATTGAGGAGCAAAATATTAAACAGTATGTGCAAAAAGCAAATTTACCCCAGATAACTAAAGAAACTGAAATGATGCTAGAAGGTAATATAACGATGATGGAATTAGTTGAAGTCTTTAAAAAAACCAAAACAATGGAAAATCTCCAGGTCCAGATGGTCTACCAGTGGAATTTTATAAGACTTTACAGGAATCGTCGTATCTCTCATTGTTAGAAGTTATGAACGAAGCCATGTTAAAGATGAAGATACCCAAATCTTGGTCAGAAGCTTATATAATACTGGTGCCAAAGGCGGACAGCAAATAAAGAATTATAGACCAATTTCTCTGCTAAATTCAGATTATAAAATATTTGCTTCAATACTGGCAGAAAGACTCAAAAGATACTTAAATAACTTTATTCATCCTGATCAAAATGGATTTCTGCCAAAGAGACAAATTAAAGTTAATATGAAAATAATCCTGGACACTTTGGAATATTAGGAGGCACATCCTGAAAAACAAATGGCGTTGATATTCTTAGGCACTCAGAAGGCCTTTGATAATGTGAATTGGCGATTTATGTTCCTACAGTTGGAACAGATGGGCTTTGGCAAGAAATTTATTCAAACTATATAAACCATATATCACAAACAAACAACAAAGATAATGACAAATGGAGAATTGACAGATTGCATTGATATTGGGAAAGGGACAACATAAGGTTGCCCACTATCACCCTCGTTGTTCGTGTTAATGTTAGAAATCTTGAATAGAAACATTAGAGAAGATAAAGACATCAAAGGAATGGAAATTAAAAAAGAAGAATATAAATTTCAAGCATTTACAGATGACCTAGTCTTGATTTTAGAGGATCCATTGGAAACCGCACCTAAATTGATAGAAAAAATAGACGAATATGGAAAAGTAGCAGGTCTGAAAATAAATAAAGACAAAACAAAGATTTTGACAAAGAACATGCTAGCAAGACAAAAGGAAGTATTGGTGGAAGCTCTGAAGATTCAGGTCACGAACAAGGGGAAATATTTGGGGATATATTTGACAGCAAGATGTAGTACACTTAAAGAGAACAATTATTATAAACTTAAACAACAATTACGACAGACCTGGCCAAATGGGAAAACTTACAACTATCATGATCGGGCTTCAGAAATCAACATTTACAACTTGAAAATTAATGAGTAGTTATGATCAGCCTCTCCTCTCCCCTTCTCTCTCTCAGGCTTGCCCCACAGAGGCTTCTTCTATCTTACCCCCTTCCCTCCCTCAGCCTTGCCCACAGAATCCTCCCCTTTCCTATCCCCTTCTCTTCTTCAGCCTTGCCTTGCAGAAACCTCTATCCTATCCCTTTCTCTCCCTCAGTCTTTCCTCCCTTATCTTATCCCTTCTCTCCCTCAACCTTACCCCACAGAAACCTCTCCTGTCCTACCTCCCTTCTCTCCCTTAGCGTTCTCCCACAGAAGCCTCCTCTATCCCATCTCCTCCTCTCCCTCAAGCTTGCTCCACAGAAACCTCTCCTATCCTATCTCCCTTCTCTCCCTTAGGCTTCTCTATCCTATCCCCGTCTCTCCCTCAGGCTTGCCCCACAGAAGTCTCATCTATCCTATCCCCTTCTCTCCCTCAGCCTTGCCCCACAGAAGTCTCACATATCCTATCCCCTTCTCTCCCTCAGGATGGCCCCATTGATCCTGTCCAAATCCCAGCCCACAGGCCAGATGAGTCAAGCACTGGCTACGCCCAAGTGGCAGTTGGAACAGAGATCTTTTCATGTGGGGAGGGGGAGTAGAATTCTTTAGCATCAGAGCATGTTAATAATAATATAAGAAATACTATGATCTGATGGTCGATTTGAAAAATCCTTTCTAAGTGAGCACCTAGAAACCAAGCGAAACATCTGTGCCACATTTCAAGTTTGTAGGCTTTATGGTTCTGGAGATTTCATGATCACTGGAATAGCAATAGGAAACATTCTTCACCATTAAGCTCCATTCTCTTGTAGCTATAAAAAGCACCAGCAGACACAGTCTTCTTGAGATGAACTTTGGTGTTTGATTTGCATTGAGGTATATTAATGTAATAGCCATCTTCTCCATGGCAGAACATCAGAGGATACTGATGAGGGTACAATGGATGTCCCTCTCATTATCATAATCACCAACATAGAATATCTGGAGAAATGAAGGCTGCTGCTGAGGCTCTACTATGATACTCCCTATCCTGTGATAGACCTGCCCCTGCACTTTGAATGTTGGCATAAAATTTTCCTCCTTCACAACTCTGGGTCCCAAAGATGTCATTTGGAAGCATCTGCTGTACTTCTGGAAAGCAGAAAGAAAGTGCTTTGCCATTGGATGCTGGTGGGTGAGAAGGCTGTGTATGGGTTCAGGGTAGGGAGGGAAGGGAGGCGGACTTTACCACCACTGCAGCACATCCTGGGACTCTCATCCTGCTACTTTAAAGAATGGTACCAGGCACAGGCTAACCAGGGTTCGAGATCAACAACCTTGTCCCTAGAGTAATTAATCTGAGGTTCATATTTCAAACCAGACAAATACTTAATAGTCCAAGGCATTGATCTCATTTATGACTGATTAATGTAAGGGTTATTTGATGCATACATTTTTACAGCCTGTCTACTGATTTGGGGATGAGTTTGATGATGATACTTGTGTGCAGCTTCTCTTACTTATGTTTTCCTAATCACATCTGTAAATCTTTTTCTGTGTTTTTTGCCTCTTTTCCCTTTAACTGGTGTTACAGTACAAGGAACAATTCATCTGAACTGAGAAGGAAAATAAGGGTGGTGGTGGGGAAATCTGCCTCTGCTAACCAGTATCCATAGGTATTCATCTGGTTAGTGTCCTGTCATGTGTAAGGGAGTTGAGGGTTGTTTGGAAACTCAAACAGTATTTGCTGTGTGAGCAAGAAGGAGATAGGAAGGAGCCTGGTTGTGGCTTAGCTCAACTGTTTGTAGTAAAGCTGCTTGCTGCTGTGAAAGTAAAACTGAAACTGAAACTCCTCTGCTTGTGCTTTGCATTTGGAACAGATTTCTTTTGAGGTGGGGCGGAGGAGTAGAATTCCTTAGCATCAGAGGGCTGTTTGGAAAGTGAAACAGTATTTGCTGTATGAGACAGGAAGGAGCCTGGCCATGGCTTAGCTCAACTGTTCTGTAGTAAAGCTGCTTAAACTGAATCCCCTCTCTTCTGCTTGTGTTTTGCATTTGGAACAGATGTCTTTTCAGGTTGAGAAGGGGAGTAGAACTCCTTAGCATCAGAGCATGTTGTTAATAATAATATAAAAATACTAATGATCTGATGGTCATTTCAAAAAATCATTTCTTAGTGACCATCTAGAAGCCAAGAGGAACATACGTGGCAAATTTGAAGCTTGTGATGCGTGAGTTGTATTTTTCTTTTATATATACGTATAGATAAGGGGAATAAATATGGAAAAACAGCATTAGAAAATGAAAAAAAGAAACTGAATGGAGATATGGTGAGGGGAAAAAGTAATAGCAATCGCAGTTTGATTTATATACCACTTCACAGTGCTTTACAACCCTCTCTAAGCAGTTTACAGAGTCAACCTATTGCCCCCAACAATCTGGTTCCTCATTTTACTGACCTCAGGATGATGGAAGCCTCCCTCCCCCTCTCTCTGGATGGATAGATAGTTTCCTTTTATTTAGCCCAATGTAATAAAATAATCATTTAAAAAACTTATTACTCTTTCTTTTATCTTAGTTCAGTGAGTTTTATTTGATACTCATGCTCTTATTCTAAAAAACATTCAGACATACTTCAGAGATAAAGCTGGCCATTCGATTTCAAGCTGGGCAAGCTAGCATATGCTTCCTCACACAATTCTTAACATATGTCAATTATTGCAACACATAATTAACCATGCTGCAGGCAGAAACATTTGCAATATGTATCTAGGAGGCAGGAACCATGGCTACTTTTTCAGAGCTCTTCTATCTCCCAGAGAAAATCCTCTGGAGAGTTTTTGTCACTGCCATCTGGCATAACAAGAACTTCCTAGGACAGAAAGCTTTTGTTATTTATAGAATTCTATTAGTGGGCATTTTCAAAGGACAAATACCTACCAATGCACTGCTGATCTGGAATCAGTGTAAGTCAAGTTATAGAACTTTTTTGTTCTATCCCAAGGCTCAGCCTTAGAAGTAAGCTTTTGTTCTATACCAATGAAGTAATTAAAAAGAATACTTCCTATACCCTTAAAAAGAATACTTCCTAAATTTAGTATAGGAAGAGTATTGGTTTATTGTGGCAGTGAGCAGTGTGGCAGCCTAGAGGTGGAACTCTTGCCTCACAATCAGTAGGCTGTGAATTCAATCCTAGGAAGCAATATTTCTCTGGGTACAATGAGCAATTGTGTGCTGTGAACTCCACGTAGGCATCTGGTCAGTAAAGGCTCGAGCTCCATTCAGTTGTGTCAACTTCACTCCAATGCAAGGGATTACAGGATTATTAAAAGAAAAAAAATGGTCTACTGTGGCAGGACAGTTTATTCTAACTGAATGGAATAACCTTTCAGTTTCTTACACAGAACAAAGTATTTATCATTATTTCTAACATGATCCTTCCAAGTGGCTATGTCAGGTACTGATCCTAGGAATGCAAAATGTATTGAACACATTTGTGTGTCAGGAAAGATCTGCAGATGTGCCCCATCATTAAGCTACAAGTAAATGATGGAAAAGAGAAGCCTGCATCAGTGACATCACCAGAAGCAGATTGTCTTTATTACTCTTCCCAAGTCTCAGAAAGCAATTACATCAAAGGTCTTCTGTGTTTTTCAACTTGGAAGTCCCACCTATGAGATGTATGCCATGAAATGAACAGATTGAAAATCACTCAATTGAATGTTAATTCACTGAGCTAGATACATTCCTGCTGGATTTAAATAAGATAAGTTCTTTTTCAAGAAGAGTCAGACTGCAAACTTTATCTCAAATTATTTATCTGCAAACTTTATCTGCAAACTATTAAATTATTTAGCTATCTAAGTTTCCAGTGATTTTTGTCAATAAAGGTTAAATAATATTTTAAAAGTCATGTTCTGTCAGGCAGTATGAATAATTTGGTGACATCATTAGTAGTTAATATACCAGGACAATTTATTGCAAAGATCATCCCAACAATAATAAAATCATGAAACATGGATATCTCTCCTTTCCATTCAATGTTTTCCTTCATGAATATGGAAACACCAGTTAGATTGGGCAAATAAATAGCCTTTCCTAAGTGATTAAAAGTATTTTTATGTAGCTCATATAAAGGGCCTGAATGCGGAAATATCCAAGTAGAAATAATTATTGCAACATCAGTGATAAAAATATTCCTCATGTTCATGTATTCTTTTCAAAATAAGATTATTCCATTTTCATAATCATATATATTTGTATTAGTTTAATATTATTAAAATTATATTTATTTCTCTGAAATATTTTCATAGTTATTAGGGGAAAATAGTACCATGATAATTAAATAAAATAATGAAATAATTATCACAGTAAAAATAATACTTTAAATATTATGTTAATTCATACTAAGTGTTGTTGCAAATAACAGAATTGTGGACTGGGTGTGAACAAACCTCAAGTCGTAAGGTTGAATGCACAATTTGGAGATTTTCATTTCTCAGGGTGAAATGGAAGTGGCTGAATCCTCTCTATATCAATGGTGATCTAATTCCGGTCTCAGTCTATTTCTTGAACTTTTCAGGCAGAACTAAGTAATATGCTCTGGAATTCATATAAAAAATCCAATTGGCCTATAAATATTTTTATATTAATAATCTAAAACCTCAGGGCATGGAGAAAAAGGAAAGGTAGAAAGCATCTTAACTATTACTTTATCATTTGTCAAAATATGATAAGGGTAGAGAAAACTTGAGGCAATTAAGAAATCCTTAACATTTTGCTGTGGTATTGCTCTACATAGATCTATCTCATTGTCAGTATCTTAACGTGAGGAGTTGTTTAATGACCTCATTTGGTTTAATTGTTGATTGATTTATGAAAGTATAAAAAGTGGCAATAGAAAGTGTGTTATCATTATTCAAATGATGCAAAAAAATTATTGCATTTGTCTGAAATTGTTCCTTATCATAGAGACTACTGTTGTAACAAAATTCATCAACTTCTCTTCAAAAATGAATCAATTTTATTAATATTCAAAAGGTTTTTCAAGATCTGGCTGATTCAGACATATGTGTTGTATAACATATCAGGTTTCATAGTCAATTATATAAACTACATTAAATATTTAAGTTGATTGCCATTTTCTTATGAACTATCCCTTACTTGTTTTACATATGATCTGAATTCTAGTGAATGGCTTATGGGCTGACTTTTGGTTTACCTGTATTATACCTACATAAAACCCACAAATATTTCATTTATTCATATGCCAAATTCATATTTGGTGGCTGGGGTGGGGGGATGTTGGGGAAGAGGCAGGGGGCTGCTGGAAGAGTGTGTGCTGTGGGTTTAAAAAAATGTCTGAGTGAATCCAGGAAGAGGGAAGAGGCAGAGGGGCTGGAAGATACTATAGGAACACACATTTCCAGCCCCTCTACCTCTTCCCTCTTCCTGGATTCACTTAGACATTTTTAAAACTCACAGCCTGTTCACAGCACACACACTTCCAACCCCTTTGCCTCTTTCCTCTTCCTGGACTCACTTAGACGTTTTCAAAACCTACAGCCTGTGCACAGCACACACTCTTCCAGCCCCACTGCCTCTTCCCTCTTCCTGGACTCACTCAGACATTTTTAAAACCTACAGCCCTTGCACAGCACACACTATTCCAGTCCCACTGCCTCTTCCCTCTTCCTGGACTCACTCAGACGTTTTTAAAACCTACAGCCTGTGCACAGCACACATTCTTCCAACTCCTGTGCCTCTTCCCTCTTCCTGGATTCACTCAGATGTTTTTAAGACTCACAGCCTGTGCACAAACAAGACATTTTTAAAACTCACAGCCTGTGCACACGGACACACTCTTCCACTCTTTTAAAAATGTCTGAGTGAATTCAGGAAGAGAGAAGAGGCAGAGGGGCTGGAAGTGTGTGCTGTGCACAGTTTGTGAGTGTTAAAAACATCTGAGTAAATCCAGGAAGAGGGAAGAGACAGAAGGGCTGGAATAGTGTGTGCTGTGCACAGGCTATGAGTTTTAAAAATGTCTGAGTGAATCCAGGAAGAGGGCAGAGGCAGAGGGGCTGGAAGTGTGTGTGTAAGGTGGTCAGTAATGTTGAAGACTGACAAGGACAGCCATATTTCCTCTGTAAGTAGCTGTTTTATTGTTTTGTGTACTTATTTTATTCTTATTTAAGTAATAAGTGCACAAAATAATAAATTTCTTTATTTTAATATCTTCTTTTTGTAGATCATTCTTTGGGGCAAAGAATTCAGTGATATCAACTTGGCCACTCCCTCCCAGTTACATGACTGCCAAGCTACTCCCACCCAGTCACATAACTGCCAAGCCATTCCCACTCAGTCACATGACTGCCAAACTACTCCCATCTGGTCACATGATCACCAAGCCACCTGGTCACATGACCACCAAGCCACTCCCACAAAACAGGCCACACCTACAGAATAGCTTTATGTGTATATGTATATACACATACACATACACATACACATACACATACACACATACATACATACATACACACACACACACACACACACACACACACACACACACACACATATATATATATATATAAGCTAGTGTTTGATTAGCATAGTACTGCTGCTCGTCAATACAGGAGACTGGAGTTTGAATTACCAGCCATATCAGCTGATACATCATTTGCTTGCCTTAGATATAAGAGTGACATGAACCACGAGAATCATGCCTTCTCGGACCTCAATTGTATAAAGAAGGTCTGAACCAGATGTTAGAGAACCAGGACAATCCAACAATAAGCAGGCTACTAGAACAAGCCATAGACGGATAAGATAACCTGGAGTTTATTAAATGCTGCTACCACAATAGATCTAATGATAGGGCAAATATGAAACATATGAGGAACATATATTCATGCTAAGAAATCGTTAGTTACCCAATTTTTTTAACATAGTTAATTGGAAGCTGCAGTTATAACTTAGAATAAACCAACTACACATGACACCTCAGACTCAAGAAGATCCAGAAGAACAACTGGATGTGCAGCCAAAATCAGAAGCTGAAACATCATTGCCACTCTTTTATATCATAGCACAGCAGCTGATATGAGGCATAAAATCAGGGATAAACTAGCTACAGTTAACCCTCAGGACTGATTATCAAAGCTCAGTGAAGAAATACCAATGGATAGCATGGTAGAAGATGTCAATGGAGTTGTCATGGAAATCCCTACTATCATAAAGTGACCAGATTTTAACATTGGTAAAGAGGGACACCATTGACCGGGGGGCGGTTCTTGATTAATTTTTTTTTTAAATCGGGACTTTTTTAAAACGCCGCGGGATGCGGGACAAATTGTTCAAAAGTGGGACTGTCCTGCCAAAAGTGGGACATCTGGTCACCTTAATTTAGATGCCCCTCAAAGGCAAAACTCAGGGGGCTGAATTCTACAGGGGAAGGAGTAAAGGGGTGGATTTGAAGGGCAGCCCAAAGCACCGTCTGTCTAAATTTGCATCAGGCAGGCAGTAACATTTTCACAGACCATGATCAGAGAAGCAACTGATCCTATGGAGAGACTTCTCCTGCATTCAGTCCCAAGCCTACAAGTGGAAGTACCCCTTCCTTCCTTTTAGGAGCCGAGGTGGCGCAGTGGTTAGAGTGCAGCACTGCAGGCTACTTCAGCTGACTGCAGTTCTGCAGTTCAGCTGTTCAAATCTCACCGGCTCAAGGTTGACTCAGCCTTCCATCCTTCCGAGGTGGGTAAAATGAGGACCCGGATTGTTGGGGGCAATATGCTGACTCTGTAAACCGCTTAGAGAGGGCTGAAAGCCCTATGAAGCGGTATATAAGTCTAACTGCTATTGCTATTGCTTCCTTCCTCCCTTCACCTTCCTTCCTTCCTTCCCTCCCTCTTTCTTCCTTCTAGCCTTCCTCCCTTTCTATTATTTCTCCTTCCTTCCTTCCTCTTGCCTATCTACCTTCTGTCTTTCTGCTCTTTAGATCTCTCTTCCCCTTCCCTTCCTTCCTCCTTCCATCCTTTCACCTCCCCTCCTTCCTCCCTTTCTTCTTTATTTTTCTGTTCTTCCCCTTCTCTTCCTTTCTTTTTCCATTATTTTCTTCTTTCCTCCTTCCCTCCCTTCTTTTTCCTTCCTCCTTCCATCCTTCCTTCTTACTTCATTCATTCCTCTTGCTTATCTACCTTCACCTTATCTGTCTTCTGCTCTTTCCCTCTCTTCCTTCCTTTCTCCTTCCATCCTCTCTTCTTTCCTCACTCACTCCCTTCCTCATTTTCTCTTCCTTCCTCCTTCCATTCTTTCAGCTTCCTTCCTTTTGCCTATCTACCTTCTCTGTCTTTCTACTCTCTCCATCTCTCTCCCCCTTCGCTTCTATTCCTTCCTCCTTCCATTCTTTCACCTTCCCTCCTTCCTATTTCTTCCTTCTTTCTTCCTTCTGCCTATCTACCTTCACCTTCTCTGTCCTTCTGCTCTTTCCCTGTCTTCCCCTTTCTTCCCCTTCCCCTCCCTCCCTCTCTTCTTTCCTTTCTAGTTCCATCTTTTCTTCTTTCCTCCCTCCCTCCCTTTTTCTTCCTTCCTTCCTTCCTCCTTCCTCTTGCCTATCAACTTCATCCTTTGTCTTTCTGCTCTTTCCCTCTCTTCCCCTTCTCTTCCTACCTCCTTCCTTCTTTTCTCCCCCTTCCACTTTTTTCTTCCTTCCTTTCTTCTTCCATCTTCCTCCTTCTCCTTCCTCCTTCTTCCTTATATTCTTTCTCCTTCCATCCATCTTTTCTCCTTCCATCTACCCCCCTCCATTCTTCTTTTCCTTCCCCCCTCCCTCCTTCCTTCCTCTCCTACCCCCTCTCTCCTTGGGAGGGGACAAAACCTAGGGGCTAACGGGGTCAGGGGTGGGGGGGCAGCAGAGACCAAATAAAGTCAGAAGATCTTATTAAAACTTTCCTATTTGTTGGATCACATTGCTGTGAACTTATAAACCAAATCAGGGGAATATTTTGCAACCGATGGTGCTGCAAGGAAAGGGGAAAGGGAGGCGGCCCTGTTGTTTCCCCAGTTCTGCAAGGAATGAGAAACGGTGCTTTAATCCAAAGCAAAGGACGACTGCAATCGGAACTGCAGACAGGGAAAGAAAGAAAGATCCTTGTAGCACAAAACCCACCTTTGCATGGTTGTGAGAACACAGGTTAAAAAAAAGCACAGCGTCCATCCGCCCTCTGAATGGGATTCAGCGTGACTCTGATTTGAATACGAGCACATGGAGCCGGGTGGGGAGATAAGAACCTTCATTTGCATTCTATGCGACCATGATGCTTTGCGAGGAACAATCCCCAGGGCTCCCCGTGACTTTTTGCAGATTTTTCCTTTTGTGCTTAAAAAAAAGGGGGGACTTTTTTAAAACGCCGTGGGACTCAGGACAAATTGTTCAAAAGTGGGACTGTCCCACCAAAAGCGGGACATCTGGTCACCTTATACTATCACCATAATTTAAACTGATGAAGTGGTATATGCCATAGCCACTATAATCCTGGAGATAATCTATATCATCAAACATAACAACAATACACACACACCCCAATCTCCCCATCCCCTGGAAAAATGAATTTAGAGCCTAAGATTAAGATAACTCATAAATAGATTAAATGATGGGCTCCAGCACAAGTTCAAAAGCTTGGAAGACAAAACCCCTGATCCTGGTGACTGACCCACATTGGATCTTGTAACATTATCCTGGTATCCTGGGACATGCATATTGTCTTCATTCATGAGAGGTTAATTAACTAGTAGAATTGCAAAAGGGTGTGAAGATTAGGAATAAGGTTCAACTATTTTTTTAAAAGGGCCTGAATCTATCTAAAGTGCTAGAGATTGCTAACAAAGGCTGTCAGCACTGGCACTAGAGAAGAAAAGGCAAGAAGATAAATTCCCTTCTCTCTAAAGAACCAAAGAGTATCCAAGGTATCCCATCAATTGGAGTGCAACTATATAGTAACAGCAGAGCCACTAGTAGCAGAAATTAGAAGAACATATGACAGAAAGAGAAAGGAGATATTGCCAGTTCAAAGTGGCTATAGGACATGAGAGTAGCAGTCTCCCAGAAGAGGAACCAGTGATCATCATAATGGCAAATCAAGAACATAAAGAGCTGGACAATACCTTGCTCAAAATTATCCACATCAACTGGATAAAAAACTAACAGGAGCACATGAACATCTACCAGCACAGACAAAATGACTACTAGCAGCAGACTCCAACACTGGCTGGCTAACATAGGGAAGCAGGTCTAGATTGGCCAATCCGAGCACAGACTGGATTGACTACAGATAATTGTACAATTCAATATCACACACAAAGATTGTGAATACCTGGCTTTATATAAAATCAACAGAATGCTAAGGTCCTTTTTCAAGCACTCTAGAAGTAAAGTTAAAATAGCTTATGCTAATTTAGCCATCAAGTGTGCCATATACCAAGGTGATGCACTGTTTCTGCTGCTGTTCTACACAGGCTTCAATCCATTCAGCCAGATAATAATGGTTAACAAATACAAGTTCAAGAGTGAAATCATCATCAGCCACTTTTTCTACATGAATGATATCAAGGTGTATATTTAGATTGAATGAGGCATTGAGTTGCTGATCTACCTGACATGGATCTATAAAGGGGGAAGAGAAATATAATTCATAGGGATATAACTAGAGATGTGTGTCCAGATTGTACTAAAGAAAGAAAAGGAAGTTTAAAAATGATAGGATGGACCTATATATGGGCCTCATAGCAGATCTACAGATCAGATAGAAGCATTTTGGTATCCCACAATTACATGGGAACCACAATGAGGAGACAATGAAATCAACAATATCTAAGTACTAACACATATCCTGAGAACTGGAAGACTAAGAATATCAGCAAATATGACCTGTAGGTATAGTGGACTAGAGAATAAGGACAAACCCCTGAATGGAATGTCAATAGCTCATGTGACAGACACTGGAAAATCCTACCAGTGGATTGAAAGACAGCACTGAGGCACAGAAGTTCAAGTATCAGATTCACAGAAGCAGAGTTTTACTACATTAGACAGGACCCTGCCTGTGTAGAAAGACCTCAGAAACAGCCCAACACACAGTAGCAAGATATAAGATGAATAGGATACACACAGTGGCAAGATATAAGAGGAATAGGATACACTGAATGGCAAAACCAAGTAGCTGGCATTGTGAACAGAAACATGTGCACAGTATATGGGTTAGACTCTGCAAATACAAAGGAGATTCTACAAAATTCATGAAGAATAACAAGATCCTATGAGATGTCCAAATCCAGACTGATATGCAGGGACTAACAAATAAGTCAGATATTATAGTGGAAGGAAAGGTCCAGAAGACAGTGATGGGATATATATAGTGATGTCAAGTCACAGCAACATTAGGAAGGAGTATGAGAAGCCGGAGAAGGTACATCTATCTCAATATAAAATCCACATTAATAGTAACTGATTAGACACCCCCTCCCAAACCATGTTCTATAATTTCTGCTTATCTTTTGTAAATACTTAAGATGTACTTTACTGACATTCAAGTATAAATTAATATATTAAAACATATGGCTGCAACACTAAAATCTGATACAATTTTCAGGAATATTGTAGTTGGATCTGAAAGTCAATACAAGGTTGGTGTTTGTTTTATAACTCAATGGCAATAAAACTTGATTTTTCTCATTTAGAAAGGTATCAAGAGCCAAAAATGTTACTTCAAATAAATGTTGCTTTTGTTTTCACAAAGAAGTCTCATCCTATACTGATCATGCTAAAAAGGGTATTTTCTAAATGACCCCAATCAGTCAAAATAGTTTGTATCCAAAGATACACATATTCTCTTGAGAAATACATTCAAAAGTTAGGCCTGCCTCTGAGGAAGGAAAATCATTAATTGAACTGAATCACTCCAAATTACTTAGGAAGCCTGTTTTACAAGACTTTGTCCTTTGGGGAAAACTTCAAAGCCCATTTGAATTACATGCTGAGCTGGTTTCATGTCAGTCTCTGAGACTTCGCCTTTAAAGAGAAGCCCAAACAAGGAATTCATAACCCACTTGCTTATTAAACTGAGATTTGAGAATCCTTCAATTGGTACTGAGCATTTAATATATTCATCATTGCACACTCCACCCATTTTCAATTTTCTATTTATAGAAATTAATACACATCAAATACCCTGTGTATATATAACTATTTCCCTATTACATTTGATTAAACTATACCAAATAAAAGCATTACTTTATAAAGAAATCTCAGCAGATTCACTGAAAAGCCTTTAAACTTTCTATTAGAGAGTAATTCAATAGTTCTAAACATCTAGAAAAGTGTTTTGTTTAAATTTGCTAATAAAAGAAAAAAGGAAGGGAGAAGAACTTAACTTTTCTCATGACAAATAAAATGGGTGATTGAGCAGAAATTGCCAATTTACTAATTTCACTTTCTCCTCATTCTTTCTCATTCCAACCCCATCGTCATTCCTGCCCTCTTCAATGTTTTTGTTGTTCTTTTCCCCTAAGCCATATCTGTTATTATTCAATTAATTGCAAAATTCCATCACAAAATTCAAAGTGCAAATAGTGTTTTACAACCAGGAATTGAAGAAAGAGATAAGGTAACTATGTTAATTTTGGCTATACAAGACGAAGTCTTAAGCACTAATGCATACAAAGCCAGCAGTGACGTGCGGTGAGCTTCATGGCCGGTGAGGAAAGTGCAAAAGCCCTGCCGAAGCCCCGGCGCCATGTCCGCCATAGAGCGGGACTCTCACCGGCCATGAAGCTCACTGCACGTCACTGACCTATAACCACCCTTGGTAGGACCTCCTGCCCCCCTCCCTCCACCCAGGACCTCCCCCCATGTCCATCCACAAGCCCCCTCTCCCTGCACCCCCGGGTGCCCCTCCCCTCCTCCTGGCCCTGAAGCCCACCCTCCCAGGGGAGCACTCACCTGTCGCCAGGGCTGGGGGGCCGCTGCCGCCTCCCTCTGGGCCTGCCACCATGGCCGCCACACCCACATGGAGCCGCCGAGACAGCGCCGAATGAGCACTGATCGAGCCACACTGGCCAGAGGAGCGCCGAACCGCCAATGGCCGGAGGCGACGGGCTCCTGAATGCGTGCAGAGTGCCTTCAGGATCACTGGGGAAGAAGTTGGGGAGCAAGGGTTGCCCAGAACTCACAGCCTCCCCACAATCGCTCCCGTAGCATCTGCTACTGCTTGGGGAGTACAGCTCCCATAATCCCCGCCCGCAGGCTGTCCATGGAGGGGGAACTTCCCACCTGCAACCTGGCTTTGGGAGGGGAGCCCGGCAACCCCATAGCCAGCTGGGGAGAGCGGGTGGGGGCTGGACCCGACCATCCCCCCTGTGGCTCCGCAAAGCTGGCAGCGAGCAAAGGGGTCTTACGGGCTGAGAAGTGCCTCCCCGAGAAGCAGAACTGGGGACAGGGACAGGAGTCCTTCCGGGGGCTTACCAAAAGCCACCACCGGCATGGCCTTGTCTCCTATCTCTGGGCAGTCTGCTACGTCCCACGCTTCCATCCCAGTGACCCCGCCCAAACCTCTTTCTCTTTCTCACCGATTTAGCCATGCGCTCTGCCATGCCTTCAGACGGGCCACTCTTTCGAACAGCCCGCTGACCGACTCTGCGTTATGTGGGAGGAGTCTTGTCAGATCAACGATGGATTGCTCTGGACTAAAAGGCCTGCTCTCGGTCAGAAGGGAAAGAACGGCGCTCTTTATTCAGGCCTCGTGAGGGGAAAAAACCCCAAGACAGCACAAAAATGTTGTGGCCCGGCTCAGCAGAGCCTGGGAATCACTTAAGAAAGCTTTCCATTGGTCGGGGACGCCCAAGTTGGAGGTGGGTGGGGAGGAAATGGAGTAGAGTTGGAGCCGTTTGCAGTTCTGGGTTTCCCAAGGGAAAGCGGGGCAGAGACCCAAGAGAGAGCATGGATAAGTTAAACCAGGGAAAGAAATTCTTTAGGCAGGGCTGCAATCCTAAACCTTTCATTTGGAGAGAATTTGTATCGCTTTAGTACGGAACACGGTAGCTCACGTCCTTAGGACGACGGGGTTGACAAGCAGCAAGCCAGTGGAGAGCCAAATGGCTGGCACATTAGGAGAAACCCCCTTCTCCCTATCTGCCTTCCCACCTCAGCCACCTCCCCCTCCACCGATGCTAGGCGCTCCTCTCTCAGCCGGTCTCCCACTACCAGCCATACAAGTTGCGGGGCTCTTCAGGTGCCTCGGAGGCTCCCCAAACCTACACAGCCGATTTCATCTCCCTGCTTCAGAAAGGTCTCCCCCAGACTTCTCCTGGTGGCCGCCTAACCGCGAGGAATGCTGGGAGTTGTAGTCACCCTCGTTGGACTGTTGGAAGGCTCCCTAGCGCTGGGGCTTTCTCCAAACGTGGCAGCAGGGCTTTAAAGGGCTCCCCCCTCCCCAGCCAGCCAGCCCACCCAGCCCATTCCTCCTCCTGCCACCGCTGTGTCCAATAGGCCAGGCGTCTCGCATTTATGGCGGACATAAACGTGAGATACCTGGCCTGTTGGGACACAGCAGCAAGAACGTCCCTGCTGCTGCCCCTTCCCTCTCTTCTCCGGGTAAAGTGGAGATGGGACTAGGAGGGAAGGGGTCGCTCCTCGGGAGTCTCTAGCCAGCAGCCCCAGGAGTCACCCCCCATAGAAGAATTGGGGCCACCAAAGCTCCCACACCCACCCACCTTTGGGATGCAAGAGATGGCAAGGCTTGCAGTGAAGGGAATCTGGACCCTGGGAAGGTTGGGGAAGGGTGAAGAGCAAGCCTCCTCCTTCTCCCCCACTCCTCTCTCCTCTGAAGCGCGCCCTCCGAAATAACCCACCCAACATAAGCGTGCTCAACTGCAACAACAAGGCATGATTCGCTGCTCCCAGATCAGGAGGCGGGAGAATCAGTGCCTCCTTTGCCTATGAAATGTTTTGCTTTTTAACTCTTTCTTAACTTTTAAAAGGCGAAAAATTCCTTATGCAAAGGAGGCCCCGAGTTCTCTCACCTCCTGCTTTGGTTAACACTAAGCAGACACCAAACCATTGTGACTTGGAATCTGGTAGCAAGTATCTTGGCTTTAATTATTTTTAAAAAATTCTTTAAAATTCTTTCCTTTTCCCGAGGAGACTTGTGAGGCCCTACCTCCCCTGCCTCTAGTGACTGCACGTCCCTGAAAGCCAGAATTGAAAAGAAACTAACAGAGAGGAAGTTCTTCCTCTGCAAAGAAACTGAAAAAACAGTAGACCATCTGGTTAGCTGTTACAAGATTACACAAACTGACTACAAACAATACCATGATAGAGTAGTAGTAGGTACATTCGAAATAACATTTGCCTGCAAGTAAAAACTGGTGGGACAATAAAATAGAGAAAGTCATAGAAAATAAAGAAGCTAAATTGCTCTGGGACATTAGATTTCAGATAGGTTGGCCTCCACCACATAAGACCCAAGACTTAACAATTGTTGATAAGAAAGTACAAAGGAAGGGCCAACCAAGATTTTAGGGCACCAGTGAGCCTTAATCCACCACTGAGTAAAATTATTTGGCCATGTTGAATCATTCTTACAAACAGAAACATAGGTGGGCATGTGCACATGTTTGAATGCATGTGTATGTATATTTCTAGTTTGTGCTGAGAGAGATATGGGCAAAGAGTTCCCATAGATTTTGCTATCATGAACTCTTAAATTGGCAAGAAATTATGTCATATTTTAAATATTACTTAAAGTCCAGTAAATCATCAGTTATCCCAGGGAGATGGGTCTAAAAATATGAAACATAAAATAAAATTTGAAAATTATTAAGTTGCAAAGATAGTAAATATGCATACTTAGAAAATTAATTTCTCAATCACACATGCTAAAAATTATTGTCCTAGCTAGCAGATTAACTAATTTAATTACAATTCGCTAATCATTCTCCCCATTAGTTAAGAACAAACCATTTCTTAAAATAAAGTGGACTATTGTATATAATAACTGAGATTTTCTTTGTACCAGGGAATTTTGTCACAAACAAAAAATGTTTTGAGATGCTGTTGTTATTGTATGCCAAACCCTAGGTCAGCAATGGCGAACCTTTTTCGGCTCACCTGCAATGTGTGGGCATGCCACACCCATAATTCAACACATGACACGTGCGCATGGGAGGTGCTCCCCCAATTTTTTGCATGCTTTTTTTGCCCTCCCCAGGCTCCAGAGGCTTTATAGGAGCCTGGGGATGGCGAAAACAGCCCCCCTGCCCCCCTGGAGGCCCTCCAGAAGCTTCAGGGACCTTCTGGTTTGTTCGTAGGGTCGGTTAGGCCCTCTGGAGGCTTCAGGGACCTTCAGGAGGCTTCCCTGAAGCCTCTGGAGGACTAAAAAAAGACCCTATGAGCAAATTGCAAGTCTGTTTCCGAACTTCCAGTTTGTCCATAGGGTCGGGTTTTTGCACTCCTGAAGCCTCTGGAGGGCCTCTTGGGGGGGGCAGGGGAGGCTCTTTTCGCCCTCCCCAGTCTCCTATAAAGCCTCTGGAGCCTGGGGAGGGCAAAAAATCGCTTTAAAAAAGGCTGAACTCAATTGGCCAGCACGCACATGCAGGCTGGCTAGCTGACAGGGCAACACCTTATGTGCCCTGACAAATGGCTCCATGTGCCACCTGTGGCACGTGTGCCATATGTTTGCCATCTCGGCCCTAGATAGACTCAAAAAATAGAAAAAGCTAATATTCTCTATAGCAAAGAAAAAAAAGATCACAGTTAAGAATAGTAAATAAACAATTAAGTTTTTGAATCCTAATTTGGATGGCTACAACTTCTCTCTTATTTCATTGTGTTCAAATATTAAGTGAATTATAAACCAAAACCACAGGCAAACACTCTTCATTTTTAAAAATATAATAGGGGAAGAAAAAATGGGGCAGAATTCAGAAAATTAAATTCCAAGTAGGCAAATCTAGAATCTGAAGTTTGCATCAAATGAGCAAAACTCTCCAAGAGAGTTTACAAACAAAATGGAAACTAAAGGCAAATATTTTATGATAGGGAATAGTAAATGTTAACTGTTATGATTCAGCAGCAGCTTGCTGTGAGTTGCGTCGGGATGCAGGAATAATGAGCAGCTGTTGCTCTTTAGGGTCGTCTTCTGCAGATAAAAGACGGATGGTGCCACGCCTTAGTTGCAGAAGTCAACGTTCGTGGTTCATCGTTCATTGTGGGTGATTCATCGTTTCGAGATTCAAAGAGGCACTTGGATAAGTGATTTGCTTTCTGTAAACCTGATTTGCTGTAAGAACTTTTTGTTTTTGCATTATAACTTTTTGCCAGAGACTTTATCTATGTTTAATTTTGAGCCCGCAGCCAGCTTGAGCCAGGACTGATAAATATATTTCCTTTGAAGTTCTGTCTGACTGTCATTTGTGAACGAGCGAAGAGAGGGGTCAGAACAGATTGACTTCTGCCCGACAAACCTCCATTTAATTAATTATGGAGCAATTACTTGCTGAAAATAGGCAACTGGCCCAACAGATAGCCGAGGTGGCGCAGTGGTTAAATGCAGCACTGCAGGCTACTTCAGCTGACTGCAGTTCTGCAGTTCGGCTGTTCAAATCTCACCGGCTCAGGGTTGACTCAGCCTTCCATCCTTCCGAGGTGGGTAAAATGAGGACCCGGATTGTGGGGGCAATATGCTGACTCTGTAAACCGCTTAGAGAGGGCTGAAAGTCTCATGAAGCGGCATATAAGTCTAACTGCTATTGCTATAGCGGTATTCGCGGACCAAATCACTCAGCTGCAGAGAGCTTCAAAAAAAAACCAGCCAAGGAGGAAGTGCCCAGTAGCCATGCCTGATAAATTGGATGGGAATCAAGCCATGTTTGCCACGTTTCTGGGACAATGCCAGCTGCTCCTGAGTTTGAGAGCGGAGGACTTTCCCACTGACCGGACGAAGGTGGGATTTATTATCAGTTTGCTCTCAGGCAAAGCTGCCCGTTGGGCTACCCTCTTGTTAACTCAGCTGAGCCCTTTGTTAGATGACTTCCAGGGTTTTTGTCAAGACTTTAAACGGATGTTTGAGGATCCCATTAAGGGGGAAACATCAACGAGACATCTGAAGTCACTGCAGCAGGGGAGTGCTTCATTGCAAGAC
The DNA here is from genome assembly GCF_051295495.1 of Thamnophis sirtalis. NCBI lineage: Eukaryota > Metazoa > Chordata > Lepidosauria > Squamata > Natricidae > Thamnophis > Thamnophis sirtalis. The sequence continues at coordinate 76,836,623 of NW_028261384.1, read as the reverse complement.
TATGTCAGTGAATTCAGGCTGCGTAGCCAGGATTCAACGTGGAATGAACCAGCTCTGATGGACACTTTCCAGGATGGATTGTCAGATGCCCTGCAAGATGAACTGGCAAGGATGGACAGGCCACCGACATTCGATGTGTTGGTCCACTTGTACCTCCGGATAGATGCCCAGCTGCAGAGGCGGCCTCACCGTGCATTCCAGGAGACCACCAGCATGCCGGTTCATCAAGAGACTGCAGTGGACTGGGAGGAGCCCATGGAGTTGGGTGCTGTCAGACCTCGAGTGTCATGTACAGAGATGGACAGATGACGTGCTGAGAGATTGTGCTTCTACTGTGGGGATCTTGGACACCTGGCAGGGGGTTGCCCCAAGAAGAATAGAAGGGTTGCACAGACTGCGACCGTCCCTCAGCAACAAACTATTGTGTCCGACAACCGGCATGTTTGTGTGGCTGTGATACCCCATTCGCACATTGTGGCATGCATTCGTGGGGTGTGGAATCCCAGGGCAGATGCCCTGCCTGGGAAATTGGAGAACTCTGACCCTGCGAACTCGCTTCCACCTCAGACTGTTCTACCCGTTGCATCCTGCGCTGCCGTTTATCATCCCATGAGCATACAGTCTCTGATACGGGATGCGCAGTGGGGTGATGAATGGGTGGAGTGACGAAAGGCGGAAGTAGGGCCGGCTTCCCCATGGACTTTGGAAGGGGATCTTTTGAAGTATTGGGGCTGGCTCTATGTTCCCGCAGGGCACATCCGTAGACGGGTGCTCTCTCAGGTTCATGGCGCTTCTGCATCAAGACATTGGGTTTTTTTCCGGACATTGCACCTGGCATCCCGTCAGTTTTGGTGGCCCCATTTAAGAAATGACGTGCGGAAGTGCATGGAGTCATGTGTACAGTGCCAGTGGGCCAGGTCTGCGAGGAGGGCTCCACCAAGATTCCAGCCCTTGCCAACCCCGGTAGCCGCAGCACTGGACTTTGTTTCTAGGATCCTGGAGGGGTACCAGTGTCTTGGAGTGTGTTCTGTGGAGGCCATCACCAACCCTTCTGGGCCACATTCCAAGCGTCAGAAACGAGGGAAGGGCCCTGCGGTAGGGGATAGTGTGGTGGCCTGGCAGGAGTCGGTGGAGCTGCAGCCAGATTCTGACAGCGAGGGGTCTTATGAGTTGGCCTTGGAGGAGGTGGAGGACACTGAACAGGATGTTAGGGCTTGCCCGGAGCTATTAGAGCTGCCGCCAGACTCCGACAGTACGGGGGCTGGTGGGTCGGCCTTGGAGAGTATGGAGAACCCTGGACAGGGCGTTAGGGCTCGGACGGAGCTCTTAGAGCTGCCGCCAGTCTCCGACAGCATGGGGGCTGATGGGTCGGCCTTGGAGAGGGTGGAGGACCCTGGATGTCGACACTGTGCAGGATGGGAGGAGACATAGTGGCCACCGGATACCAGGGGAGCATTGGAGCAAGGGGAAGGTTCCTGCAGGTATTGGGGAATCACGAAGGAGGAAATACAGTAGATGAGAGTGAGCCATCTTATGGACAATCAAGTCCGACCGCATCCAGACCATCAGAACCCGGGGAAAGAGTCCTGCGGTGGGGGATAGTGTTGTAACTCAGCAGCAGCTTGCTGTGAGTTGTATCGGGATGCAAGAATAAGGAGCAGCTGTTGTTCATTAGGTCGTCTTCTACAGATAAAAGATGGATGGTGCCACGCCTTAGTTGCAGAAGTCAACATTCGTGGTTCGTGGTTCGTTGTGCGTGGTTCATCGTTTCGAGATTCAAAGAGGGACTTGGATAAGTGATTTGCTTTCTGTAAACCTGGTTTGCTGTAAGAGCTTTTTGTTTTTGCATTATAACTTTTTGCCAGAGACTTTATCTATGTTTAATTTTGGGCTCGCAGCCAGCTTGAGCCAGGACTGATAAATATATTTCCTTTGAAGTTCTGTCTGACTGTCATTTGTGAACGAGCGAAGAGGGGGGTCAGAACAGTTAACTAACTAATTTAAATATATACAAGTGTTTGGGAGATGAAACAAAGAGGTTTTTACATTTTTTTATATATTTCCATTTACAAAACACTTCATATACTGGATTAACAACATTTAGCCATATGGTTACATAACTGTTAAAATTCATTATATAAATTGGACCAGAATATAGTAACTGCTTTTTAGGCCAACTATGCTTATATTGAGGAGGCTCTGATTCTAATAGGAATGAGAAGTATTTCAAAAGCAAGAAGCAGAAACAAAGAAAATGCCAAAGCAAAAGGATTTGCAGGTCCACAGCCAAATTTTAAGGAATGATCACAAATCAACTAGATCAGGGGTGTTAAACTCAAGGACAGAATCCAGCCTCCAGGATTCTTAGATCTGCCCTGTGGGGCCACCTTGGAAACAGTGAAGGACTGGCCTGTGGTGTCTCTCCTAGCGAAAACAGAACTGTTTTCACTGGCAGAAGGTTGCAGGAGGCCATTACATCCGGAAACAGAGCTCACCTGAGCTCCATTTTCACTGGCAGAGTGCTGAGGCAACCACAGGCGCCCCTGACATGAGTGACATTGAGCTGGCCATGCCCACCCCAGCCCCCTAAGATAAAAGACAAGTCTGATGCGGCTTTTAATGAAATTGACTTTGACACTGACACCCCTGAACTAGATCACCAATCAACTATTGCACAACATACAATGTCCCTGCCCTTCTGGGTCTGAAATACACCAAATTATGTTAAATTTGGCTGGCAATATAAGGGAAATAATACCTATATAATCCAGATTCACTTCATAAATGGTGGCAATATCACAAATAATAAAAAAGTCAGATGAGCCAAAATATTCTTATCAGCCCAAGAGAAGCAGAATCTTAAAGAGTCCTGTAATGGGAGTAATTGTTGGAAAGTCAACAACCTCAAGTAAGGCATGGAAAAGTTGTTGGAATGAATCTAATATTTAGAAAAAAAGAATTTGAGCAGCTGTGGATGTGTTAATCAAAACTCATCTAAATCAAAGAAAAAAAATACAGGATAAGATATGGGTTAACCTCTGAAGATGTCCTTTTTCCCTTGTTCTACATTGAAATACAATTCAGGAGTTTATACATTTCTCTTGGGTTATATGGTTCTTGTACTTTCTTTATAAGGTGGTTTGCAATGCAGCTGGGAGTTCTTCAGAATGAAAACTGATACTGAACAGAAAGTCATTATCCTTCTCTCTGCTGGGAGCTGTTACTTAGTTGGCAGTGATCAAACCAAGTAGGCTAGCAAGTTACCCACCTGTGTAACCATCCCAGTGCTGACTGCTGCTCATTTGGAAAAGCTGCATTAATCCATTTTCACGGTGCCTAGAGGAAAACTATGAAGTTTAATTATGGGCCTGCAGCTTTCCAAACAGATGGTCTTACCTACAGCTGGGAAACACAAAGTCTGAGTTGATTAAAAAAATAAACCTTGTTGGGAAAGCATGACTTTTAGAGCTTAAAAAACCCAGAATAATAAAATCAATAACTGATGGGAAGACAGAATCAAGTTTAGAACAAGATATTTTAGCAGACAACATAATAAGGTTTTTTAATGAAATCTTTTAACTGAAACTAATTTAAATTGCTGTAATATTATTTCAATTAAATATTGACCAGGGGACTTTGCAGGTAATACTATAAAGCTGGGGAAATATCTAAGCAGAAATCTGTAGGGATTTTTACTATTACTTTGTATAACTTGTGAAAATGCATGTTACAAAAAAATGGAGTTAGCAGAAAAAGAGCTCATTGTGATCTCCAAACTAAAGTTGATTATCTGCAACAACCAACAAGCCACTCCAATAACTGCAGAAACATGTCTAGGGAAAATTAAAAGGTAAAAGTAGAAAGTTTCTTCTTCAAGATTCCCTCCTTTGTTAGCCTCAAGATGTACATAGGAGGGGCAATCACTGAGAAGACAGTGGTCACTGCTGAGAGATTTACAAAACAAGTGGTATTTAAAACAAAAAGAAATGTGTGAAAAATGATGAAACCCCCTTTCCAATTTTTTTCTATAAAACCTGAAAACTTTCAGAAATAGCTTTTGATGCTAAGCTTGAAATGGTACAGGAGACATGGAAAATCAAATCAAAACAGAATCTGATGAAAATAAGTACTAAATTAGTACCCCATACATATTCACATGCACCCACACAGAGAGACTCTTTTCATCAAACACATTTTTTCCTCAAGTTTTTATCTGGACCAGTCCATCTCCAAAGTTCATCTGAAACTTTAATTTGACAGATTGTATTTAATGATACCATTTATTAGCAAACACAAAATTTATCATGAACAATAATTCCAGTTCCCAGTGCCTAATCTTTTTATTTATTTATTTGTAAAATTTATTGGCTGCTTGGAGCAAAACTAGATGGCTTACAATCATAAAATTATTACTTGGTAATAATATGGATTTAAATCAAAGGAGCAGGCTTTTTATTGATTAATGAAATTGAGCATGATTATGACAAACAGCATTGCAAAATCTGTGCACTATTTTTAAAGTGAAAATATAATATTATACTCAATATAATAATAAAATTAATAATATTATACTCAATATAATAATCAAGGCTTATACAGGTAAGAAGAGTTTGGAAATGTCATATTTAAAAAAATCAGCCATTAATGAACAAGATAAATTATGTCTCATCATAAGCATATTATTTTCTTCCCTCTGGCAAAGGAACAGCATAGCATAATGCTCTATGGAATATGTCATCATAGATTGTCCTCCCAACAACCAATCCATGTTCTTTTTCCTTTTAGTGTGTTCCATGATTTTGAATACCAATATGATGATGAAGCCAGCAGCAGAATGGGCAAGAACACAGGTGCCTATAATGTTCACTTGTTCCCAGATATTTTTTTCTTTTAACTCTTCCAAATATAATACATTGTTTCAGAAACATAGCAATTATAATAATGACAACTAATTTTGTAAGACTTTGACTCTTAAGACATGCAGAAGTCACTCTTGATACCCGAGGTTTGTTTTGTGGTGAGAAAAAAGTTTCAGACAATTTTATGTAGTTCTTTTTACATGAACATAAACTTCTGGGATTCTGTATGAAATCCAGTACAAAAATCATATACATAAATAAATGGTTTAAACACCAGCTGTTTGTAAAAAGCAATGTTTCTAAAATATAGAGGTAAAAGTTAAAATTTCTCAGGGGACTAAAGTCATGTATTTAGTTGGAAAATGTTAGAACCATATAATATCAAGAGGTTTAAGCCTTATTTTTTAGTATAAAAATTATAATAAAGTATATGGAGAAGACAGAGTGAATCTCAATTCAGTTAACACAACCATAATTTTAGTTGGTTGGATGTTTCTGTGTTAATGTTGTATTAGTTCCTGAGTTAGCTTTATTGGGTTATAATTACTCTGTAGTTGATTGTTTTGTTTTGAACTCTATCATATTAAAGATTTTCTAGAAATCAATTCAATTGGGACCTAGTTTCGAGTTTTTGAGTTTAATAAAATTTGTATGCCACCCACTCCCATTGGGACTCTGGGCGGCTCACAGCAAGACAAGGAACATTTAAAATTTAAGAATAAAAAATACAATTAAAATTCCACAACATCCATTCCATTTAAGCGGGGCTGGATATCAATCAACAGCCCCAGGCCTGCCGGAACAGCCAGGTCTTGACAGCTTTACGGAAGGCTGGGAGAGTGGTAAGGGTCCGGATCTCTATGGGTAGATCGTTCCACAGGGCCGGTGCAGCAACAGAGAAGGCCCTCCCCCAGGGGGCTGCCAGCCGGCATTGTCCAGTTGATGGCACCCGGAGGAGGCCCAACCTGTGCGATCTTGTTGGTCATTGGGAGGTAAGTGGCAGGAGACGGTCTCTCAGGTAGCCAGGCCCTAAACCATGTAGGGCTTTACAAGTAATGACTAGCACCTTGAAGCACGTCCGGAGACCAATGGGGAGCCAGTGTAGCTCGCGGAGAATAGGTGTAACATGGGTGTATCTAGATACACCCCATATCGCTCGCGCGGCTGCATTCTGGACCAACTGTAGTCTTCGAACACTCTTCAGGGGCAGCCCCATGTAGAGCGTGTTACAGTAATCCAGTCTTGAGGTGACGAGGGCATGAGTGACTATTCGAAGTGCCTCCTGGTCCAGGTAGGGCTGCAACTGGTGCACCAGGCGAACCTGGGCGAAAGCCCCCCTGGTCACAGCCGACAGATGGTGCTCTAACATCAGCTGTGGGTCCAGGAGGACACCCAAATTGCGGGCCTTCTCTGAGGGGTGTATAATTTCACCACCCCAGGCTAAGAGGTGGAGTGTCTGGACTCACCTTGGGAGGCAACATCAATAGCCACTCGGTCTTGTCTGGATTGAGTGCAAGCTTGTTCACTCCCATCCAGACCCTGACAGCCTCCAGGCACTGGCACAACACTTCCACTGCTTCACTGAGTTGGCACAGGGCGGACAGATACAATTGAGTATCGTCCGCATATTGATGATACTTGATCCCGTGCCGGCGTATGATCTCACCCAGCGGCTTCATGTAGATGTTAAATAGGAGGTGGGACAGGACCGAGCCCTGCGGCACCCCATATTTGAGGGGCCTAGGAGTCGACCTCTGTCCTCCAACCAACACCGACTGCGACCTGTCCGAGAGGTAGGAGGAGAACTACCTTAAGACGGTGCCTCCCACTCCCACCTCCCGTAACCGTCGCAGAAGGATACCATGGTCGATGGTATCGAAGGCCGCTGAGGGGTCAAGGAGCACTAGGATAGAGGAATGTCTTCTATCCCTGGCTGCCAGAGATCATCGATCATTGCAACCAAAGCAGTTTCTGTGCCGTAACCAGGCCTGAAACCCGACTGAAAGGGATCCAGATAATCAGTTTTATCCAAGGTCTGCCGGAATTGAAAGGCCATCACCTTCTCAACAACCTTCCCTACGAACGGGAGGTTGGAGACTGGGCAATAGTTGTTTAAAATGGCTGGATCCAGGGATGGTTTCTTAAGGAGGGGTCTCACCACCGCATCCTTTAGAGGATGCGGGAAGGAACCCTCCAGAAGAGAGGTGTTAACAATCCTCTGGAGCCAGCCACGTGTCACCTCCCTGCTGGTTGAGACCATCCAGGAGAGACACGGGTCCAGTAAACAGGTAGAGGCACTCACCGCTCCCATGGCCTTGTCCACTTCCTCAGGAACGACAAGTTGAAACTCGCTCCATAAAATCCGATCAGGATCTTCCCCCGGCACCTCGGCTGGTACCATCCAAGTGGAGTCCAGGTCCGTCCGGATCCGAGCGATTTTATCCGACAGAAACTGAACAAATTCCTCAGCTCTACCCTGTAAGGGTTCGTCCGCATCCCTCCCTTTCAAGAGGGAGCGGGCTATCCTAAACAGGGCAGCTGGGTGAGATTCTGTGGATGCAATAAGAGCGGAAAAATGTGCACATTTTGCTGCCCGTATCCCCACTAGATAAGTCCTAATGAAGGCTCTTAATTGTGTTCGGTCAGATTCAGAGTTACTAGCCCTCCAGCGTTGCTCTAGGCATATCTTTTGGTGCTTCATCTCCTGGAGTTCCTCGGTGAACCAAGGAGCCCTCCTGGATCCACTGCCGTGGAGACGCCGTAAAGGCACAATCCAGTTTAGAACCTCCGCCGCCACTATATTCCAAGCAGTGACCAAGGACTCCGCCGGACTGTGGGCCAGAGAGTCAGGTATCTCACCAAGTGCCGTCTGAAATCCCATAGGGTCCATCAGGCACCTGGGGCGGAGCCACCTAATCGGTTCCCCCTCCCTACAGTGGGGGATTGGTTTCCGAAAGTCGAGCCTCAGTAGGAAGTGATTTGACCATGACAAGGGCAAGATCTTAATGCCCTTCAAATCTAGATCTGGTCTCCACTGCTCCGAGAGAAACACGAGGTCGAGCATGTGCCCCGCTGTATGAGTCGGACCCTGAATTACCTGGGTCAAGTCGATGGCTGTCATGGAAGCCATGAACTCCTGTGCTCCATCAGAGCATTTACCGAGCGATGGCAGGTTGAAATCCCCCAGCACTATAAGCCTGGGGAACTCAACCGCCAGCTTGGCTACTGACTCGAGGACCATAGGCAGGGCTGTTGTAATGCTGTTGGGAGGTAGGTATGTTAGCAACAAACCCATTTGACCCCCAAGGTCCAACTTCACCAGAAGGGACTCACACCCGACAATCTCCGGAGCAGGGATCCTACGAGGAGCTAGGGACTCTCGGATGATGACTGCCACTCCCCCACCCCTTTCTCTGGTGTCGCGGCTGATGTAGCACCTGAAACCCTTCTGGGCACATTTCAGTGAGGGGGACTCCTCCCTCATGGCCCAGCCAGGTCTCAGTAATACATGCCAGGTCTGCCCCCTCGTCTAATATTAGGTCCCAGACGAGGGGAGCTTTGTGAACCACAGACTTGGCATTTAGCAACAGCAGCCTGATACCTACTTTTCTATAATTTGTTAACATTTGAATTAGTAAACAATGCAAAATTTAAATTATAGATTGAATCTGGGTTTGCTTGCACCAAGAGGAAAACTCTTGTTTGCTTGCTTGCTTGTTTTCTGACTTTCTGCTCTCCAGATTATGACTTCTGGCTCTCTGGGGAAAGCCCAACCCTAATAAAAATCCTATTAAAAATAAAGACAATTGAAGCTAAATACTTAAAAATTAACCCATTAGATATTCCCAGTGTTTTTTCCAAAAAGCAACTGGACTTGTTTGGTTTTGGTTTCACTGGTTTTCTTGGATTTGCTTCTCATCCAAAAAGCTTCAGCTTTCAAACGTTTTCAAAGGAAAAAAAAACCAAGAAAATCCAGTTGCGTTTTGAAAAAAGCACTGTTGGGACAATCATAAACTTTCCATTAGAAAGAGAAAAAATGAACATGATTTTTGACTTTGATGATTACGTTTATAGAAATGACTTTTGCTTTAGATAAGTAAAAAGTTGATATTACTATATAACTTATTTATGTATTTACTGCGTCAAAAGAAGTTGGAAATCATTGTTTTTTCTTCTTTTCTTTCTTCACTTTCTTCACATTTTCCCTTTCCTTCCTTCTTTCTTTTATATTGTCTTTATTTCTATTTTCTATTTTTTAAAAAAATCTGTTTAATTAAAAAAAACTTTAAAAAAGAATAGTCACTGCCTTAAGCTGCAATGCTTAATGGGCACATAGAATAAAATCTGCATAATTAATTCACAAATTGTGGAAAAAATGCATTTGATGATGTGCCAAAAGTTATATTCAGTGCATGGCAACATTCCAGTAGTGAACTTAGAGTAGTCAAATGTGAATTACTATTACTGTTTTAATTGCTATTTATTGCTATTTAAAATTATGCAACCACTGATTATGTGGCTTAGAGTTCACTGTTCATATGAGAAAGTTGCTAGTCCAATTACAAACAACACTGAGCTATAGTAAAATAATGCCCCAATAAAACAGAATGACCCCATCATTGTTAGTATGTTTGATTAACTTTTGAAGTTTTGCATCCTACATTCTATCTAATATCCATTCAGAATTCCAGTTACTGTATCTTTAGGTTTTCAAATAACACTTATTGATATTAAGACTTCTAGTCAATGTTTTGATATATAACTACTATTAACACAATTTTAATTAACTTTCTGATTTGGATGCAAATTCAGGTTTATATCTCATCTGCATTTGCAGTTTCCATTTACTTTCTGTAAACTATACACACATTTGAAATCTTTGCGTCCAAGATGGCCAACCTGAATTCACTTATGAAATTATACTTGCTTAGATTTAAAAATGAAAATTATATTTCAACATTTTGCTTTAAAAGCAACAATTGCAGTCAATATGATGAAGAATTAATCTCACTGAGCACCCATCTTAGTCTTATGGATTCACTTGAGACTATCTGCCATGTTCTAATTTCTCTGACGAGCTTATCTGGATCAAGTTCATGATACTAAGACATATTTCTAAACAAGGAATATTTTCATCACAATCTATAACCAATTTTATCTTGACTATAATTTGATATATACAATTTTCCCTAATGACTGAATGATCACAAAACATCTGAGTAGACAATGGTGAATTTATTTTCCTATTATTTGCAAAAGAGTGGTGAGAGATAAAAAAGAAGCAGTACTTGGCATAATGATTGCTATTTAGAAACAAGAAAACAGGTAGTGCAACCAGAATGAGTACTTTAAAATAGTCAGCAGATTAGTCCTCTGATTATATTAAGGCTAAACATAGCTTAGTATCAAAGTTTATTCTTAAAGCCTGATACAAGTAAGTGTAGCTTAGAATTACATTGGTTAAAATAAGAACACACAAATTCCAATGTAGCACTGAGCTCTGATCCTGACATTACTTTAAGAAGATCATTAGATCGCTTTGTTAAAAAGTAATATTGAATTCCGTAAGTCCTTTTCAGTGTGAATGAACAGTTCTGTAAAATAATAAAGGCCTGCATGAATTAGCACTGAATTAGAAGTTCAAGACTAAAAAGGGTCAAACCTGATTGAATTCAAATGTGTGATTCAAGCAACCCAATTCAATACAAACCATTTTGAGATTCAATTTAAGATGTATGCCTATCAATCAATCAATCTAGGTAGTCAGCCATCCTAACAAAGGCTGTAATGGACAAATCGTCAAAAGAAAAACCATGTGGATTTTTTTAAAATCAAAAATGGCAGGCAGAACAAATGTTAGACAACACAGATGTTTGTACATTTCACCAGGGTATCTTCACAATAGCATAATTCTTTTTTTAAAATACCTGTCTGTCGATATATCTTCACCCCCCTCCACAGCTTCTTGAAGGCCACCGTATTTCTAACATACTCTGTGCACAGTGCACACCATTGATTTATATAATATTGGAGAGACAAGGTAGCCAGAAAAAAAGCCAAACTTAGAGGTGGAGCTCTCATCTCACAATCAGAGATTGTGAGTTCAATGCTAGATGGAGGCAGATGTAGGGTCTCCTACTTGGGCAAGGGGTTGGCCTAGATGACCTGCAAGGTACCTTCCAACTCTGTTAATCTGTTACAAAAGGACATTTGTAGTACTGTAACCTCCAGCTTACTATTAAAACAATAGAGGTTTTGTTCAAGATTGTGTTAGCCTGGCACCATTCAGTCATTGTCAAGATTATTCAAAATTCAAAAATAAGGTTAGCCCTGAACCCACATTCCAAATGCTAAGACCTGGAGTGGGCTTCTAATTGTGTTTGCAGTGCCAGAATCATATATAACAATCTATTAGCATAAAGAAGAGCGAAATTAAAGCTTGTGTGTTCATAATTAAAGAAGCTGAAAAACTGAATGAAGTCAAAAATATAGTATAACCTCAGGTCACAATCATAATTTGTTCCATAACTTTGGGTGCAAACCAATTTGGTTGTGACCCAAACCTAATTTTGGAAATTTGGTTTTTATAAAAAAAAATGGTGCAGAAGGGGAAATCAGCCACGGGAAAAAAATTGGGAATTTTTTGGCTGGAACCTGATTTGGTCATGGTCATAAATGTTTATGAAAAGAGATTCTACTGTAATATTATTTTGCCATGTCAATATATTGCTGATATCAGTTTTTAAATGAAGAATCAGTCCAATGCTTGTCCCTCTCAAGTATTTACCACCTAAGAAATGGAAGTTGCAAAATCATACATTGTCTGTAATAATTCCAGCAAAGCAGCAGAAAAAATCTATAAAACATGTCATACTGTTGCAAAATGTTTCAGAGCCATTTAATTCATTTTGCTTCTTTGAGGCAAATATTTCAGTTTGCAGATATGGGAAAATTCAAGTCAATCTTGGAAATGCTCTTTTAAATTTTATTTTTGTAAATACCTGGTAATTGTTAATTGTTTCTCAGTTTCTAAAACCTTTGCAAATAATTTATAAAAAGAGAAGAAAAAATAATGCCCATTCACTGGAAGCTATGTTGATTTTAAGGCAACATGCTCTATGGTAAATGCAATTTTGACCCCGTGCAATGAATTTGAAATAATACTTAGCAAAAATAACAATAGCAATAGCACCTAGACTTATATACTGCTTTACAGTGCTTTGCAATCCTCTCTAAGCGATTTACAGAGTTAGCATATTGCCGCCAACAATCTGGGTCATCATTTTACCCACCTTGGAAGGATGGAAGGCTGAGTCAACCTTGAAAATAAATAGAACTACTATGACTGTGTTTATTTATTATTTACATATTTATCTCTCTATATTAGATAGCTGTTAAATTGTATTAAATTGTTGACACAAGGGATTTTAATGTAAAAGAGAATGTACATATAATTTGTATTCATCGTTGGCCATCAATTTGTTAATAAATAGAACTCAAGGTGCTAGTTCAAAGCATACTTGGTATGGGACCAGTATAACTACATGAGGAATTATTCATCTTTGGACGAGGTAGATGTTTATATTCCTTTTATATCAAATATTATATCACAGAATGAAGTTTTCTTGATAATATAGACATTGTTCTCAGAATTTGGAATTTTCTAGTAAAAGAAATCAGGTGCAAGGTAGCTGTAGTGTATATCTGTTATCCATCTTTCACTAAGCTTCAGAAGAGCTTTGGTGCTGTGCTACTGAAGTGGATTTTACTTTAGTAAATGTGATGATTGATCTTTGAATTGATTTTTTTTTGTTCAACTAGACTTTTAAGTTGCAGTGGAGACTCCTATTGATAAGAACTGTAAACACGATCTGTCAATCAAATCTAACTTGTCAATCTAGATAACAAGCAGAGACAATCATAGCCTGGAAAAATATATCTGAACAAGAATCAGAAGCAAAAAGATTTCCTTGTCAGATGAGCTTTTAAAAAGAAAAGAGGGGGATCCATTTTGTTTTTCTGAATTTTCTCTTTCAAGGGAGATATGAGCACATATTTCTGACTGTCTCAAGGCCAAGTAAGCAGAACCCAAATCAGGGGTGGACTGGAGATTTAGGAAGAAATATAGTTGTCTAGAAAGCTAAATATAAATCAGATTTTGGGTTGATCTGAGCTTGGCTTTTGTTCTATTTTTTCTGCTTTTGTTTTTTTTGTGGACATATTGCTGCTTTCTTTCCCTTTCCCTTTTGGTTTTACCAATTCCTTAACCTTGATATACTTAGTCATAAAGACTTGAATTCTTAATGAAACTGAATTCTCATTCTAAAACACCATAACCTTTGAGATACAATTCTCATTTAAGGTTTTTCTTCTTTTCAAAGTTTACTGAAAGATGGGATAATGGAAGCTAGTGCAGATATAGTACAGATGAAATATGTGAATTATTGACATTCATGTATTTTTAAACTTTAAACTTTAATAAGATTTGTATGCTGCCCACTCCCTTGGGACTCTGGGCGGCTCACAACAAAGTAAAAACATTTAAAATATTTAAAAAAATACAATATTAAAATTAATACAACATCCATTCCATCAAGAGGGGCTGGAAATTAATCAACAGCCCCAGGCCTGCCGGAACAGCCAGATCTTGGTCGCTTTACGGAAGGCCGGGAGAGTGGTGAGGGTCCGGACCTCTGCGGGTAGCTCATTCCACAAGGCCAGTGCAGCTACAGAGAAGGCCCTCCCTTGGGGAGCCGCCAGCTGGCATTGTCCGATCGACGGCACTCGGAGGAGGCCCAACCTGTGTGATCTTATTGGTTGTTGGGAGGTAAATGACAGGAGGCGGTGTCTCAGGTAGCCAGATCCAATACCATGTAGGGCTTTAAAAGTAATGACTAGCACCTTGAAGCGCGTCCAGAGACCAATGGGGAGCCAGTGCAGTTAGCGGAGGATAGGTGTAACATGGGTGTATCTAGATACACCCCATATCGCTCGCGCGGCTGCATTCTGGACCAGCTGTAGTCTTCGGACACTCTTCAGGGGCAGCCCCATGTAGGATGCGTTACAGTAATCCAGTCTTGAGGTGACGAGGGCGTAGGTGACCATTCGAAGTGCCTCCCAGTCCAGATAGGGCTGCAACTGGTGCACCAGGCGAACCTGGGCAAAGGCCCCCCTGATCACAGCCAACAAATGGTGTTCTAACGTCAGCTGTGGATCCAGGAGGACACCCAAATTGCGGGCCCTCTCCAAGGGGTGAATAACTTCGCCCCCCAGGCTAAGAGGTAGAATGTCAGGACCATCCTTGGGAGGCAACATCAATAGCCACTCGGTCTTGTTTATTTTTCATAAATATTGATTTGAATTTCTCTTCTGATCATTTACTTTCTATTTTGTTAATTTGTAAAAATAAACTATTAATGCTTCTATTTCTGAAAGCATTCTTAATTTACACAACTGCCATATATATATATATATATATATATGTGTGTGTGTGTGTGTGTGTGTGTGTGTGTGTGTGCGCGCACGCGCGCGTGTGCATGCATGTATGCATGCATGCATACATACATACTTGGGGCTTGTTAGCTTTAATTGAAACAATATTAACAGTAATGGGAAGATGTAGTGGTCTTATGTAGTGGACTGAATATCCTGCAACCGGTTGCCAAAGCGTCTCAGACTAGACAAAGCTTTCTTAAACAAATTTATGGTCAAGTAGGCATTAGCATAGGACTGTTGACTGTTGGTCATGTGAGGTTCTTGGTTTAGTAGCTCTTCCAAAAGGATGGGAGGTCAGAAAACATATTAGAAGCAAATTTAGCCTATGAATTACAGTATGTTTCACACTAAGAAGAACAGATTGCAATTAGTTTGAGCAACAAAGGGACACATGAGGTGTTAATAATGTTCCAGAAAGTTCTAGTTAGATAAACTCAATCAGCTAAAAACTCCCCTAAGGAATGCTATCATATCTTACAATTTCTGCTTATTAATTCTATTTCTAATAAATCTTTTTTCAAAGATCTCCAGTGATTCCAGGGTAACATATCAAATGAACCTGAAGTTAGAACTGTTTCGAAAAGTCATTCTGATGATGACTCCACAGAGTGTACAGTAACATTAAGTAATGATAGATAGATAAATAGACAGACAGACAGACATATATATGTTTGTGTGTGTGTATAATTTTACACACACACACACACACACACATATATCTGTGTGTGAATGTATGTATATACATATATGTTGTGTGTTTGTGTGTGAGGGTGCATGTGTTTATATACTTATATGCACACACACACACACACACACACACACACACACACAGCTAGTTAGTTTCTGACATTCAGATTCCAATGACAAAAATTAATTTAGTGACATTTGGATTGGAAAAACCTGAAGGGAACTACTTTGTAATGTATTTATTTACAGACATACAGATCAGTGTAGTAGAGCAGTATCTAAAATCCATGCTCACATTTTAGGTTGCTACAGAAACACTTTTTTCCCCAACTTAGATTTAAAGAGTGGATTGGCAAATTTCTGTTCCACTATTGGGCATTATCTGAGTTTCATTTTGGAGCTACAGATATTTGATGTACTAGATAACATACTTACATTCAGCCTATCTAAAAAGCTGACCCATAATCTCCAATGGCTAATAAATTGCAATGAGATTTCATTGGCCACCACTACAATTCCTTGGAAAAAAACCTAAAGTTCTAACATTAGAAGAAAACAAAATTATGATATCTTTTGGTGTGATCATTTTCTTTATTTTAACCAAAACTAGTTAATAAAAATGTACAATAATTGAAATACAAAAATATATGCTTAAATATATTGCTCATATATGCACGCTATCTTTTACTCATTCCAAACCAATTTCATAGTTGATTCCCTTATATTCACATGTAAGAAAGTATGTATGTTCAAGTTATCAGCCACAAACCATGTCAATGGATGGTTGTTTGGAAAGCCATGAAAAGCAAATAAACTTTAAATATAAACTTATCATTACAGAGCATTAATAATTAACTTATTTTATAATACTTCATTTACCTGATGCCAATTTTTTTAAAATATTTTTTTTATTTTTAATTTAAAACAAATACAGCAATAGCAGTAATAGCAGTAGACTATTAGAAATACAGTCCTTCTTTACATGCTGTAGAAAGTGTATCAGTTGGTTACCAAAAGACTTTTGTGCATCTCTTCCACAGTCAACAAACATAATTAATATTAACAATATTTCTGTATTGTTCCAGCACAAGGGCAACCAGACAGCGTGAGTAGAAACTCATTCTCTATTTTCCCAAACCATTTGAAACACAGTTAAATCATATCACCGGATGTGAATTCTTGTTTATGGAATTATTTTTCTAGGGAAGTTTTCCAGATCCCGTCCCCCACAAAATAGACATTTTTTCAAGCTAATTTGAAAACCATACTTAAAAGTAATTAATAATGTGCATTTGTATCTCTGTGTGTGGGTGCACACATCTGCTTATATGTGTTATGATTGGTATATGTATGCATGCACATGCAAAAGGAGAAATTTATCTAGAAGTAAGTTTGACTGAATTCAATTGATTTCAAAGAAAGCATAGATGTATACTGATAGCTCATTAAGCTACTTTCAGAGGGATTAAACAGTTAACAACAAACATCTTATTTCAAAATCTGAGTGAATGTAATAATGAAAATAAAAAATTGGCATCAGGAAACAGAGAGGAAGACCAACATTGCAATGACACGGAGATGCGGTCTTGATGCTCCGAGAACGCAGCCAATACTTTTGCCTCTGGGTGGTCCAATCGGACTTAAACCATCCTGAAGAGATGGTGAACAGGAAGAATATGTCTTGCTGACCTATTTTTTCGCAAAAATAGAGGCATTTTTGCCTTTCCCCAGACCCCAGAAGCACTCTGTAGGCTTCAGCAAGGCTGGGAGAAAGCAAAGAAATGTCCTCATTTTTGTGAAAAATAGTCCACTTTCCATCCGTTTTTTTTAAAGGGCATTTTTGCCTTCCCCCAGCCCTGCTGAAGCCTGCAGAGTGCTCCTGGGGGCTGGGGAGAACACAACCTTTTTTTCTTACTTATCTCTTCGAAATCTTGGTGCGTCTTATACACCGGTGCATCTTATAATTCAAAAAATATCCTAGATTTGGCCCAATAACTTTAACTTCTAATTCTTCTATCTTGTATAACAATTGAATTTCAATTATGATGTAATATGGTATACAACTGACTAATTAATATACTTAATTAGTATTTGACAATGAGCAAGGAACTGGATTTTTTGAATGTGTGTGTGTGTGTGTGTGTGTGTGTGTGTGTGTGTGTGTAATATAGCATCAGTGATGTTTGTAATCTGTAAGAGATGACATGGACAATTATTTCATTGTCATATTCATATTGGAAAGCATATGATAGGAATGGTTAAACTGTTCTTTCAAAGTATTTTGAATTTCAACTCTAAATCATTTCTGATTATTACCTAGCTGAAATGATGAAAACTGTACATCTAGAGGATACCATGTTACTTATTCCTCATTTGCAAGCTTTAACAAAACCCTAGAAGTTGAGCATTTAATATATTATTTTAAATTATGAAATGATTATAAATTCAGCTAGCCTCTATCTAGAGGATTCCTGGTAACCCTGAATACTCCATAGTAAATGATGCATATAATAGTACATACCGTATTTCCCGGAAAATACAACCTACCTCGAAAGTAAGTCCTAGCTTGATTTTTAAGCACAAATATATATCCAATATGAGCCCTACCCCAAAATAAGCCTAGTTAAGACCCCACCCAATCTGGGGTGCATGAGGTGGGGTGAGCCTCATGGGTAAAAATTAAGCTAGGGTGGGGATGGGATTTGGATCTGTTCTACATGCCAAATCTCACACACCCCGACACCTGCCCCACCTTGCAGGACCACTTCTTCTGTGGCTGTTTGCCGCTACTCACATGCATCACCCCCGGCCTCTGTTTTGCCATCAGAAGTCTCATAGAAAGGCCTCTGAAGCCAAGAAACAGATTCTGGATTGACATGTGCATTGCCCCTGGCCTTCATTTTGCTGTCAGAGGCTGTTCCGGAAAGGCCTCTACAGCTGATAATAAAACTCTGGATCGATCTGAATCAATCCTCTATATGTTATTTGCTGCAAAGGGCTCTCCAGAAGGCCTCTGATGGCAAAATGGAAGTCAGGGGGTACCATGCATGTCAATCTGGAAGGCCTTTCTGGAAGGCCTCTGATGTAAAACGGAGACTGGGGTGATGCAGACGAGCGGTGGCAAGCGGCTGCAGAAGAAGTGGGCCGGTAGTGCCCTCCTGCTGGGGAGGGCTGTCAGTGCTGATGCCACGAGGTGAGTCAGTAATTAGACATCCCCCAAGAATAAGACCTGGTATCTTTTTTCTGGCAAAAAGCATATAAGACCAGGTCTTATTTTTGGAAAACCCAGTATAAATTCATAAACATGGCATCTGGTTTAATCTTTTAGCCACATTTGTGCCTTATTGAAATCAATATTAAAATGTAGTGATTAATAAAGACCTACTGAATTTAACTGGAATGAAACACAACTATTAAATACATAAAATTATAGTCCGTATTGTAAGGTCACTGATAGTTTCCATCTAGGCAATAAAACTTGTGACTTTTCATGTTTTTTCTGTAAATCTGTGATTTGATTCTAGGTGGATATTTGTAAAGCAAAGTTTGTAAATGTACTGAAAAAGGAGAGAGAAGACAAATTCATTGTGTTGGTAAAAGCTATGGTATCAATTCACTATCTTTAAATGTACCCAACTATTTTTGGAATTATGCAAATTCTAAAGAAATGATTTTTAAAAATCAATCAGCAGTTATAATATTCCAATATTTAGATTAAGATAGTATTTTAGGTTATTAAAAATATAATTGTAAATAATCATAACCCAATTAAGCAGATAAAAGTTATTTTGGTTCAAACTTATAATCTAACTCTGAATGCAGTTTTCTGTATTGTTGTCATTGAAAAATAGGTTTAGTCTAAGTTTTAATTTTATTTTATTTTAATTTATATTTAAATTATTTAATTCTTTAAAAAATACTTATAGTATGCAGCACAAAGTTGAGCATACACTGTATATCCATGATATTTCTTACATTAATAACAGAAAAAAATATATTGATGACTGCAAGTTCATCAGCTATCAAATTTCCATTCACTAAACATTTTTATTCTTAACGCTCACCGAAAAGACTAGAAACATCCATTATGTTGGTGTTCTTCTTTTGCTTATTACATCAATATCATTTGACATTAAAAGTTGAAGCATATATAAGTGAATTCTGATCATACACTGACCTTTTGCTATAATGGCAGTCATGTGTAAATCTAATCACTATACAATCTGAGAACACACTATAATCTGGGGAAAGATTTGGCATTTAAGATTCCCATTCTAGGAAACATAAAAAGCAAAACATAAGCTGTACAATCTACAGACCATTTGAAAAAAATATTGGGGCACATTTCCACATCTCTAAAGCATATTTATCTGCAAACATCTTGGAATCTAATGGTATATATAAGATCCTTCAGTATGTCAAGCTTGCTCATAAAACATTCTTTCTGTAATAATATATAGCAATAGCAATAGCAGTAGACTTATATACCGCTTCATAGGGCTTTCAGCCCTCTCTAAGCGGTTTACAGAGAGTCAGCATATTGCCCCCAACAATCTGGGTCCTCATTTTACCCACCTCGGAAGGATGGAAGGCTGAGTCAACCCTGAGCCGGTGGGATTTGAACCGCTGAACTGCTGATCTAGCAGTAGCTTGCAGTGCTGCATTTAACCACTGCGCCACCTTGGCTCTTATATATATCCACCTTTTGTCATTGGCACATAGTTATATGTTGGGCGCTGGAGATGGGTTACAGGTGAATGATTGGACTGATTTTAAGTTTCTCCCTTTTGCTTTAAGCAGTGGCATGGTGGCTCAATGGTTAAGATGCTGAACTTCTTGGCTGGAGAGACCCAAATCCACATAACAGGGTGAGCTCCAGCCCTTGATCCAACTCCTGCCAACCTAAAAGTTCAAAAGCATTCAAATGATAGTAGATAAATAGATTCCACTGTGATGGGAAGGTAACAACAATCCATGACAGCTTGCTGGCCACATGAGCAGAGGTCTTGGACAGTCTTGGCCTTGAAACAGAGATGAAAACTGCCCCCTATAGTCAACAATGACTAGTGGAGTAAAATCCTGCAGGGACTCCTTTAACCTTTTGTTTTATGGTGTTAGTTTTAGACTTCCATCAAATAAGAATATGTTACATGATAGTCGCTTCTCAACGTAATGTACATTGGGGAACAGTTTGTTCAGAAAATCTTCTATCAGTATTTCTATTAAAATGGGAAAAATAGTATATCTAGGCTATAATTTGAAATATGAATTCTGGACAATTGCTATTACCCATATACCACTGAACTCGCCAACACATGTGATATAACCACAAGAAGACTGAAAGCGGTCATGGAGCTAGTTTAAGGTAACCAGCACCATGTACATTTTCACAAATATTAAAGTATGTCTTCTGTTTCTTTTGAATCACATTAGTGTTATTAACATTCAGTTTGGTGTTTTCTGTCTCTTGGTTCTTTCTTCTGATTATATCATTAACAGCCCTAATAGACTGGATAGCAAACAAACAAACAAACAAACAAACAAACAAACAAACCTAAGACAGTAGAAACTACCAAGAAGTCATAATCAACTCAGTAGCAAATCCAGCAAGCCAGGTGTTTTTTAAATATTTTTTTTGCATTTGCATTAATAAGTTAAGGAAGTATTAAAATTAAGGCATATTATATTAACTAGTAACAGAGTTTCTGTTTTCTTTTTAAGGAACGTCCTTTGAAGTACCTTACTATGTGAATTCCTTCCACTATTTCCCAAATTAAAGCTAATGGTTTAATTTAACAAACATTAACATCTTGTAACAAATATGAAAATCTAGAAAAAAATCTGAATATATAAGAATATTATATTATTTAAATTGTTTCAGGATTATGTACTTTTGATTCACATATTTATTTACATAGATTATTAAAAATAATTTATTTAATTCTATGGCAAATATGCCTCTTTTTTAATTAACATTTTGTTGTACCTAGAGCTATCCACAATAATGTTTAATAAAATATATTTGTGGTGACATACAAATATTGACCATTTCTGTAATCTACATTATTTGACTTAACTGAACCTAAAAGTCTGATTTTAAGATACATCATTTGATGCCTCAGTCATTGCTACTTAAAACAGTGAAACCAACATACATTTTTCATGAAAAAGTAATTCCTATGAAAATGCACATTTGAAATCATTTATGTAGGATAGATTGGGGGGGAAGAATGGCTCAGCACTTAAACACAGTGACAATGTCAGCTGGAAATCTGACAGACTGAATTCAAGACCTGAGTGCTGTGCAATAAAGTGAGCTCCATTACGTGCCCAACTCTGCCCACCTAGCAGTTCAAAACCATGCGAATGTGAGTAGATAAATAGGAACTGTTTCACTGGGAAGGTAATAGCATATAGTCATGCTGGTCACTTGACCACAGAAATATCTTTCAGATAATGCTGGATCCCTCAGATAAGAAATGCCATCCTAGAGACAGACACAATGGTGATAGGGGAAACTTTTACCTTTATGATAGGTAGAGTTGAGCTTCAGAGTTTAGTGAACTAAGGAACAGATTTTCTGATACTTGAGGAACCATCTCACCAAGCATGAAATGCTCTAATCTTTGCTACTGGTTCAGAACCTGGAGCGCACATAGTTCAAGACAATGCAAATGAAGGAGGAAAAGAAGCATCAGTAACTTTTTCACAGTAACTGTGTTGATGTGAAAGTTGTGTGCTTTGTTCTATTTCTTCAATCACATTATCATTTATCCATATGGAAGATCCATGGAGACGAACATATTTAAATTAAAGCAATGTTCATACATTAGTATTAATTTAGTTTAGCTGTAGTTTTGCTTGATTGTTGCTAACTGTGTTAAAAGAAACTTCTTTAGTATTTAGCAATAGCAGTAGACTTATATACCGCTTCATAGGCCTTTCAGGCCTCTCTAAGCGGTTTACAGAGAGTCAGCATATTGCCCCCAACAATCTGGGTCCTCATTTTACCCACCTCGGAAGGATGGAAGGCTGAGTCAACCCTGAGCCGGTGAGATTTGAACCGCTGACCTGCTGATCTAGCAGTAGCCTGCAGTGCTGCATTTTAACCACTGCGCCACCTTGGCTCTTTATCAGTTTTCTCCAATCTGGTACTATCAAATGATTTGGACCTAGGACATATGCTTCCAGGATTATCGGAACTATAATCTAATATTTCTAAAAATGAGAAAATTGGCTAATATTGGAATACAATGCTCAAATAATAAATCCTACTCAACCTAAAACATAAAAACAATTCAATTTTCCTCCTTATTAAAACACAGAATTTAACAAAATATATACTGCAAGTAGTTTGGTGTAGTGCTTAATACATCTGGCTAGAAACTGAGAGACCATGAATTCTAGTCTTGCCCTAGAAACAAAACTGAGAGCCTTGGTCAGGGCCTCTTTCTCAGCCCTAGGAATGACAAATGACAAGAACCACAACAACAAAGATCTTGCTAAGAAAACTGCAGGGATTAGTCTAGGCCAAAAAATTACTTGACACAAAAATAGAATAATTATGTCAATCTAATCTAATGCAATAGCATGGAATAACAATGGTCATGATACGTTGCTTCTATTAAAAAAATATCCTTGTATTTATATTATATTTTCCAAATATATCATTTGGAGAAAATATAAAAGGAACATTGAGATATAAGGATTAGCTTAACAAATCAAGGAAGGGTTCTTAGAATAGAAAGGGTGAAAAATTCTGTGTGTGGGGGGGAGTTGTGAGTTCATTCCCATTCAGGACAGGACATCCTTTATTTCATGTCCTTTTCACCATTTGAATCAAAATTTGACAGTATAATTCTGTCAACTTTTAAAATCTTATAATTTGAGTACAAATAGTTATTCCAGAGGACACCAACAGTGTATAGAATAGGAGCCTCATTAATCTTATTAAAAATCCAAGAAAATATGGATCAAAGGAAAAAGATCTACATTCACCTTGAAACAACTCCTCTTTCCTCTACATCACTGTCAGATGTTTGATCTCTTTTTCTAATGCATACAGAAGAGGGTCATTTCAAACATTTGTTTTACCACAAATTTTTATTTTAACAATATTCTTTTTAATATATATTATTTCTTTCTTTTTCTGTAAGAGCTGTCCAAGGTTACTTTAAACATATGGGAATGATTATTTATTTAATTACACAATGAACAGAATAACATTTTAAGCCACTAGGCTTGAAATTTTGGCCTTGAAAAACCTAGAACTATGCCACCTACTATCTGACCTAAGCTTAGTACACAAAATTATCCGCTACAACATCCTACCTGTCAATGACTACTTCAGCTTCAACCGCAATAATACAAGAGCAAACAATAGATACAAACTCAAGGTAAACTACTCCAGACTTGATTGCAGAAAATACAACTTCAGCAACAGAGTGGTCAATGCATGGAATGCACTAGCTGACTCTGTTGTTATATCCCTAAACCCCCATAATTTTAACCTGATTGTCTGCTGTTGACCTCACTCCATTCCTAAGAGATCTGTAAGGGGCATGCATAAGTGTACCAGTGTGTCTAATGTCCATGTCCTACTGTCCCCATTCATTCATACCTATTTACTGTATTTTTATTTATGTTTACACTTATACCTGTTATCTTTTACATGTTTGACAAATAAAATAAAAAAATAAAATAAAAATAAAAAAATCTTAACAATCAGGAAATGGGCTCTGTCACACTTGGGCTCCCTGACTTAGCCACAACCTTTTCAAGGCCTTATACAAGACAGCAAGGTGGGTTGGCATGATCTCCAAGGGGTTGATGGTCAAGCTACAGAGTAGAAAAGGGTCTCCTTCTGGGTCTTGCAAGTCAATGCCTTTTAGTTAATGAGACTTGTATCATATTCTTATTGCTGGGATGTATTATTATTATATTGCTGGGATTCTATTATGGATAGAAATAACCAGGAAGGGACAGTCCCAAACCAGAAGGGGCTGAACCAGACAGTCTATTTAAATTGAATGTAACCTCTTTGAAAACTTGCCTGGCTGATAATTTTCACAAATAATCTTGATATTGGAATTTATGAGTTGTACGAGAAATATTCAAGTCTACGAGTTTTGAAACAGTCCAACTGAACACATAAGTGCATAGAAGTACAAAAGATGTCAACTAAAATAATAATAAGCTATGAAACCAGAAGATAAAGAATTATTGATGGACAAAGTAACAGGAAGTAGGACATGAATTTTCATGACCAAGAACTAGTAAAGGACAGCTAATGTTGATAAAAATTAGTTGGTTGGAGTCCAAATTTTAAAGTAAAAAAAATTAAAAGTTAGGTAAGTAATGTCTGTGTTCATGAATAGAAGAGGACTATTAGTATCTTGCTCTTCTCACTCTTCCAATTTTTGGAAGCAAGGAACTGAGACTTTTCTGTTTATATTTGTTAGGAAAATTGTATTGACTAGCAATGAGTATCTCTGAGTAGTTGTGCTGAAATTCAGAAATATACCAAGAGGACAACCAAATTCAAATATGAGTCAAAGATGTAGGGAATTGTTGTGATGTACAGTGTAGTAATGATTATGCTCACTGGAGATAAAGCTTATAACAAGAAGAAAAAACATTTACTGAGTTTTCATCTCCAAACATGTTCCCAGACTGCTTTTTTTATTATTCATCTCCTTATTTCTCAGATTTTGTCTCCTGGCTGTCATTTGATATTAAACTGATTTACTGAGAATATTGCTGATTGCTGCAATTTGACTTTCTTTTTTTATTTCCTCATTTAAACTGAGTTAGCAAAGCAATCGCTGTGCTTATGTAAAGAAGGAGCAAAGAGCAAGAGTCATATAAACCCTGATATTGCCTGAATATGTATTCTGTAATTTAAAAATAATGGTCCCAAAATACTGTGCCAAGAAAAGCTGAATGTCATATTCTATACATTATGAGCAGTTAGTGTACCTGCATATATTAGCTCAATTTACTTAATTTACTAGATTTCGGCAGGCAGCGTCAAGGAGAGAATCAAGGATTTGGGCAATGAAAAAATATATTCAAACAGACTGAAATCATATTGATCCTCATTACTGGCTTTGGATATATATTTTCAAACTTATATTCATTTCACAGAACAAACACAGCAGTCTTCATCATGCTGAAGGCTGGTGTGTTTGCTCTGTACTAATACTCTCCAATATAATAAGAGTAGCTGAAAATTTCATCTGGTACCAAATTCTCTCTCTTCCCACCCCCTTCTCTCTCTGTCATTCCCTCCCTCCTTCTCTACTTCTCTTTCTCCCCCTCTTTCTATCAAGATTATAGGAGAAGAAAGAAAGAAGTAAATAAAAAATAAAAATACTAAAAAAAAAACAGTATTAAGAAACTAGTAAAGGTTCTGCTCTTGCCTCCCATTTTACCCCAATAGTTGCAATGAACAATTTGTAAGCATCTAGACTTATTTCTGATATCTATTTCTCATCTGCTGTCATTTTTAAAATCTGCCTTAGAAACCATACTTAAAATATATGAATTTTCCCTATTGTGTAGTGAATAATATATATGGAAGTAATTCTTGCTAGAATTATGCACTGTGGTGGTGCAGTGATTACAATGCAGTATTGCAGGCTATGTCTGCTCACAACCAATTTGATCCTGACCAGTTCAAAGTTGATTCAGATTTACATCTTTCTGAAGATGGTAAAATGTGGACTGAGATTGTTGGGGACAATATCATGAGGTTATAAACTGCTGAGAGAGTGCTGGAATGTATATAAGTCTAAGTGCTATTGCTATTCATTTAAGCTGTGAAACCATACAATTATTTGTGTCATTGCTGTGTATCAGGGCTGGGTTTCGACCGGTTCGCACCGGTCCCTGCGATCCGGTTGGTCGCCGAACCCGGAAGTAAGTAACTTCCGGGAACAGCGAAGCCCCCCCCCGCGCGCCCGCACACCCGCGCCCGCTCCTTACCCGGTTTTTTCGAATTTCGCGCTTTCCACGCATGCGCAGAACGCCTGCGCGATCCTCCAGGAGCAGCTGGAGCATTGCGCAGACGCTAGTACGCATGCCTGCGCTGCGCACGTGCACACGCACACTGCGTGCGTGCGTGAGGACGCCGCCGGCCTCGTTCCAACCGATCCGGTTGGAACGGGGCGAGAAACCCACCCCTGCTGTGTATATTTCAGGTTTGGTTTTCCAATCTGATACCAATCTGATTCTAATCTGATACCATCATTGGAAAAGAGATTTATCAATTTCTTTTCCAATGATGGACTGAGTTTGTCACCATCAATATGTATCTTAATAAATTGTACTGTTTCTTCCCAATTTCTACTTTTTATCTTTATACTAGTTCTTAATAGAACAACTCCTGTATTAAACATTATTCTATTTTTATCCCTCATATCATGCCCGTTTTCATATCTCCACTTTAATTGACTTCTTGGCACATCTCCCATACTCCTCCCTTGGGGTCTTGTATCTTCTTGTCTCATTCGTTTTTGATCTAAATATTTATTCTATTTCTGTTACTTGTTCACTCTTTCAAGCCTTCAGTACACCTTTCAATAATCTTTTCCTCTCTTCAGGGATGTCTTTCTGTATAGCCCCTTCTATTTTTTGATCTCTTGAAATGTAATTTACCTTTTTAATTTCATCTTTTACTAACTCTTCTTTTTTATCCTTTGGTATCATTTGTTGTCTTTCCTCCCCTGTCCTTTTCTCTGTGCTTCTTGTGTTTAATGATCATTGTTTAATGTCATTTGCTCATACATTTCTGGTCTCATAACTACTTCATGTAACAATTCTTTTATCTCCCTATGGTTCCTTGTCATCATTTCCTGGGTTCCAAGGAACACCAATAATATTTCTTTTAATAATACATGTATTTTCTTCTGCCACATTTTGTCTTATTTTAATAACTCTAACAGTTTACTCAATAATCTTTCAAAGTCCTACTATCCCAATTATTCATCACACCTAGATAGCCAATATTAGAGCAGTTCACACAATCACTCCATTAAATAGTCTTTTTGTTTCAAAACTCCAAGCTGTTTCACACTCTCACACTGTCCAGCATATTTGTAATCCTCAAGGTTCTGAAAGTTGGATGTTTTCACAGTCTGTCTCTAAGTACTAATATAATCAGTTTATAGGTGTTATTTTGTGTATTCCAAATAATCTACCCAAGATATAACACCTTTCACTTCTTTGACTTTCTTCAGTTGCTGAAGAAGTTGCCTTCCTGGCCAGTAGGTGTCACTGATACTTTTTTCCCTCTGCTTTTGCTGGAAATACAATGTCTCAAAAAAAAAAATTCCAATAATTTTCCAAAGTTCTTCAAATCAAGATGGTAATTAAAATATAATCCAGAATTTTGAAACAATTTAGGTTGCTAAAAACTAGTCAACCCAGTCTATCTTTTATCTTTAAAATTACTTCTGTCTACAATTTCTTTCCTTTCTTTTCCAAAACTGACAGTAGCTCCAGATCTTAATCACCGCTATTTACCTCCATTGAGTTCCACTTTCCAAAGGGGAATGCTTTAGGGAAAATTCCATGCCAAAAAAGTTAGAAAAGTTCTTATCCAGACCAAGCACACTGTTACAAAATCTTTCCTTTCTTCTCTTCCATTTCAACTGTCACGGCTTCAGTTCAGCCATAATGGCAGTCTTCTCTTCTGCTGTAGGATATCTTTCAGTTGAAGGATATTTTCTATTTTCCCATTAATGCCTTGCAATAGGTTCTTTATCGCTCTGTGATTCTTTGTCATAGTATCCCTAATGCTTTGAAATATCAACACCATTTATTTTGAAATCTCACTAATTTGCCCCTGATGGAGCATCTTGGCTTATTTTAGTAAGTCTCACTTACTCAATAGGCAAAAACAATATATTCAAGTCCAATGTTACTCCTCAGAAAATTCAATAATCATAGTTCTTTACATCTCAGAATTATTAATCAGTTCCATTTAAGTAGTCCAGGCAGCTTCCACAAATCAAAGTTACTTTACTTTACTCAAGAGTCTTCCTTATTCTCACAATAGAGTCTCCAGTAATCATAAAGTAGATAGCTATAGAACAGTAAGTATCACCGCACTTACTGGTGTTTATTTCTCTTATCAATGCTGTTGATAAGAATGCTGTTTATTTCTCTTATCAGGAATTTTCTCAGGTTTGTAGTTGTATGGTATATTTTTCTTTCACCAGTAGATGGTGCCCTCAGCTTAGGTTTCACCATTGTTTCAAATCTGATTAATTGATTAATTTAATTTTAGTTCAATTTATGGAAACAAAGTCAGCTAATCAAGTAGATAGTTCCAGCATCTTGTAATGCCTTTCCAAAACAATGGCTACCCAGTTTAAAAATCCAATTTTCTATGTTTTAAAAAGTATTTAACTTTTCTCTCTTACTTCCTTTCTTTTGGGTATAAGATTTTTCTCTCTATGGTTGTTCGCAAGTTTAAGAAATAGTTCTAAGTGTCTCTTTTCCTGGATTTTCTTCTTCTTTTAAAGTTAGGGTCTAAATAAAAAAGAATCTTCTTACCCAGCTCTAGTCAATGTTCATCTACATCACTCCTGCACATTTCTTTGTTGCCTTGGCTGTTCCAGTTTCATAGCAGCCATTATCGCTGCCTCTTCTCCTCGTTGATGATGACAGGAGAAAACCCCTGGGTCAAGCAGGAGAGTTGCTGCTCTCCACAACCTGCACAACCCCTACAGGGTGTCTTTAGCTCCTTTTGGAGACCTACAATGGGGATAATTCAGCACTATAGCATGGAGATTCACCATCCAATCTCGCCAGTCAGAAGTCTCCAGGATTTTTTTTAAAGATATGATACAATGGTTCTGAGATAACATCTGCCAACTCCTTCAGAATTCTGGAATTTAATGAGGAGTCCTTTTAATACAGCTCAACCACATAGTACTTCAGTTCGGGGCATGCTGAATTGTCCTCTTCATTGGCATTTGAAAAGGCATGCATCTAAGGCATTTCTACTAAAGGGAAAGAGTCCACTTTAATAGGACTATTAGAGGTGTCAAAACATGAACCACACTTTTGCACTTTGAACAAACATCAAAATAAATTATTTAGGATCAATCAGGAGGGATTGACTCCGCATTTTTTGCATATCACAACAGAAATCACCTTGATGCATAAGGTTCATCAACTCCTTGATCATTTTCTAGAAATTTTATCAGATGACTTGGTCTGTGTGATATGATATGAAACAGGGAGGAAAACCTATTTTTATCTGTGTTCTCTATTCTGTGAATCATTTAATAAATTAAATTAAAACCTTTTTTTTCATACATTTAAATGAATCCCATGTGTACTTCCATTGCACATTGATAATAATGCCATCATCACATAAATAAAAGATTATTGAATAAACTACTATTATTCAGAAATAGATGATTCTATTTGATTTATGGAATCAAAACATAAATTACATGGTCAATCTGGATATACTTTTAGGAAATTTCGTGGGATTTGTTAGAGTGGATAAATGAGAATGCTTGACTCGGAGGACCTGCTGGGGAAGGCGGGAGGAACCGGGGTGGTTGGGGGGACCATGGACATGGGAGTGGGTCGGAGCATAGCGGTCGTGACAGGGAGAGGCAGATACGGCGGGGACCTTAGGGCTGGCCATTACCGGGGAAGGAGGGTTCGCTATATTACAGAGATCCCTCCTTCCGGCCCTAGGAGTCCCACTCCAAGACCAGATGGCGCGAGTAGTCAGGACCCTGGTCTCAGGCTGTTGTCGCTAAATGCCAGGTCTGTGGTCCACAAAGCTCCCCTCGTCCGGGACTTAATTGTTGACGAGAGGGCAGACCTGGCATGTATTACTGAAACCTGGCTGGGCACAGAAGGAGGAGTCCCCCTTGTAGAGATGTGCCCAGAGGGATTTCAGGTGCTTCATCAGCCGAGAGCCCAGGGAAGGGGTGGCGGTGTGGCTATTGTAATCCGGGAGTCTCTGTTACCTCGTAGGGTCCCTGCTCCGGAGCTTGTCGGGTGTGAGTCTCTGCTGATAAAGTTGGACCTCAAGGGTCAAGTGGGTTTGCTGCTAACGTACCTGCCTCCCAACTGCGTTGCAGCATCCCTCCCCTCGCTCCTCGAGTCAGTAGCCGAGCTGGCGGTTGAGTTCCCCAGGCTTATAGTTCTGGGGGATTTCAACTTGCCATCGCTCGGTGAACGCTCTGATGGGGCGCAGGAGTTCATGGCTTCCATGACAGCCATGGGCTTGACCCAAGTAATTCGGGGCCCAACCCATGCAGCGGGTCACATGCTCGACCTCGTATTTCTCTCGGAGCAGTGGATGTGTGATCTTGGTCTGAGGGGTAATGAGATCATACCCCTGTCGTGGTCAGACCATTGCCTACTGAGGCTTGACTTCCGGAGGCCAAACCCCCACCGTAGGGAGGAGGAACCGACCAGGTGGTTCCGCCCCAGGCGACTTATGGACCCTTTGAGGTTCCAGACGGAGCTTGGGGTTATTCCTGATACCCTCGCCCACAGTTCGGCGGAGACTCTGGCTGCCGCCTGGTACTCGGCGGCGTCGGAGTCTCTCGACCGGATTGCGCCACTACGGCCCCTCCGGGTCAGTGGATCCCGGAGAGCTCCCTGGTTTACCGAGGAACTCCGGGAGAAGAAACGCCGGAGGAGATGCCTAGAGCACCAGTGGAGGTCCGATAGGTCCGAGGCAAACCGAGCACTCTTAACTACCTGCACCAAGGACTATGTCCGAGCATTGAGAACTGCAAAAAGATCATATATTTCTTCCTTGGTTGCGTCCGCCGAGTCACGCCCAGCCGCCCTGTTCAGGATAACCCGCTCCCTCCTTAATAGGAGGGATGCGGGAGACCCCTTGCAGGGTAGGGCTGAGGATTATGCTCAATTCTTGGCGGACAAAGTAGCTTGGTTTCGATCGGACTTGGACTCCACCGCAGTAGATCCAGCTGAGACACAGGAGGATCATTTGCCACATCAGTTCTGGGTTGAGTTCCAGGAAGTTGCCTCTGGGGATGTGGACAAGGCCATCCGAGCTGTAAGTGCCTCCACTTGTATTCTGGACCCGTGTCCCTCCTGGCTGGTGGCTAACAGCAGGGAGGTGACACATGGCTGGATCCAGGCGGTTGTCACCGCCTCCCTTCGGGAGGGGCACTTCCCCGCCGTACTCAAAACGGCGGTGGTGAGACCCCTCCTAAAGAAACCATCGTTAGATCCAGCCATCTTAAACAACTTTCGTCCTGTCTCCAACCTTCCCTTTATCGGGAAGGTTGTTGAGAAGGTGGTGGCCTTTCAGCTTCGACGGGCCTTGGAGGAAGCTAGCTATCTTGACCCCTTCCAGTCCGGCTTCAGACCTGGTTACAGCACAGAAACCGCTTTGGTCGCATTGACCGATGATCTCTGGAGGGCCAGAGATGGAGGCTATGCGTCCATCCTGGTCCTCCTTGACCTCTCAGCGGCTTTCGATACCATCGACCATGGTATCCTTCTGCGACGACTGCGGGAGGTGGGAGTGGGAGGCACTGTTTTGCGGTGGTTCTCCTCCTACCTCTCGGACAGGTCGCAGTCGGTGTTAGTGGGGGGGCAGAGATCGTCCCTGAGGCCCCTAACGTGCGGAGTACCTCAGGGTTCGGTCCTATCCCCCCTACTATTTAACATATACATGAAACCGCTGGGCGAGATCATTCGGAGGCACGGGATAAAATACCATCAATATGCGGACGATACACAATTGTATCTGTCCGCCCCGTGCCAACTCAATGAAGCGGTGGACGTGATGAACCGGGGTCTGGAGGCCGTTAAGGACTGGATGAGCGCTAACAAACTGGTGCTCAACCCGGATAAGACCGAGTGGCTGTTGTGTTTTCCCCCCAATAATTTGGCTAATACACCAACGCTTAGGCTGGGGGGTCAAATTTTACACCCCTCAGATAGGGTCCGCAACTTAGGAGTCCTCCTGGATCCACAGCTGACTTTTGATCACCAGCTGTCAGCTGTGACCAGGGGGGCATTTGCCCAGGTTCGCCTGGTCCGCCAGTTGCGGCCCTACCTAGATCGGGGGGCCCTCACAACAGTCACTCGAGCCCTTGTGATCTCTAGACTGGAATACTGCAATGGGCTCTACATGGGGTTGCCCCTGAAGTGCATCCGGCGACTACAGCTAGTCCAAAATGCAGCCGCGCGAGTGATAGTGGGCGCACCTCGGTTCGCCCACGTTACACCTGTCCTCCGCGAGCTGCACTGGCTGCCTGTTGGTCTCCGGGTGCGCTTCAGGATAATGATGACCATCTTTAAAGCACTCCATGGTAGTGGATCTGGGTACTTGAGAGACCGCCTTCTGCCGATTACCTCCCTGAATCGACCAATTAGATCGCACAGACTGGGCCTCCTCCGTATTCCATCTGCCAGTCAATGTCGACTGGCGACCACACGGAGGAGAGCCTTTTCTGTTGCTGCCCCGACCCTATGGAACGAGCTCCCCATGGAGATCCGCACCCTCACCACGATCCAGACCTTCCGCGCAGCCCTCAAGATCTGGCTCTCCCAGCAGGCCTGGGGATAGGCTTCCAATTACCCGCCCGAGTGTTTGATTGCTGAATGAAAGTTGTGTTTTATTATTTTTCTTTTGTTCACAACGTGTTTGTTTTGACCTTGCACTTCCCTTCCCCCGTGGTTGTAAGCCGCCCTGAGTCCCCTCAGGGAAAAGGGCGGCATATAAATCCCAATAAACCTGAAACCTGAAACCTGAATTTCAAGGAAGAAATAGTATAATTAAAATGCATGCATTACAAGTAACTTACCCAAACATTTCCATCTTGGTGATATGGCTTCCAATTTCTCCCTGTATCACTGTAAAGCATTCGGTACTGAGTTACCCAGTCAGAACTACTATATCTGCCTTGAGTAGCAATTGAGCTGATCTGTTTCCTATTGCCAAAATCAACTTGCAACCACTGGTAATGATTACTTTCTGATGGACACCAGCCTCCAGCACCTACAGAAGTAAAAATGATATTATTAAATTTCTAATATGATATTTACAGAAAGTGATTCTTTACTGAGACGTATCTAAGTGAAAACTCATTAGAACTTTCCTCTTTTGTTTCCATTTTCAGTATGTAACTAAAGTATTTCAGATGAACTCCAAAGCAGCAAAAGTCAACAATGGTAGGAAACAATGCATGCTCTGAGAGAGAAGGAGAGAGACTCTCAGAGTATCAATATGTTTTGTTTGATAGTTAATGTCAATTCATGAAAATTACCATCATAACTTGAGTGGCATTCTGATACCTCTGAGAGGAATTCTAGTGTACTGAAGAAGAAAAAGAATGACAGCAGTTATATTTTCATTCCTGCTCCTTTACTGATAAATGCTCCATGGAAAAAGCTGTTTATAAATTGGAAACAGGAATTTTTCTCACCCAAACTCATATTGACAACCTGAAGTTGCGCATACTCTTTAAAATTTCCATATGACTGTGATATATCACAGAGGTTTATCAGCCATTGCAAGATCATAGGATTGTTTTTCCTTCTATAAGTAAATAATGTTAAAGAGCTTTGCTAAATTTCCTGTAAAGGACAGTGTTTCCAGCCTTGTAGATTTCTACAGTAACTTTTTTAAAGCAGTTAATAGGTAATATCCAAAAATGACTTGCCAAGATAACACAAATTTAGTGTCCTTTGAAAAGTATGGCAAATCTCTCGCCTCCTGATTCTCCTTCAGAATAATAGACTAACAGAGTTGGAGGTCTTCTAGTCCAGCCCCTGACTCAAGCAGGAGTTCCTACATCATCAACCCCCAAACTAGGGAAGATGTAGTTAAATTATTTATTATTTATGATGAGGGTAGGAAGCCTCTTTCTTAAGAGCTTTTTCTTCCTCTTTCTATGTTTCCTTTCTTTTTTGTTTTATTGAATATTTTGTTCTCTTTCTTTTAAGTTTGCATTATTTTTTACTATTATAATTAAAACTTTTAATATTTTTTTTTAAAAAGAAAATCATCTACTTGAATGATCACAACAGGCAAAATTCAGTTGCAATTATACTGTGGTACCTGTCAGCCCACACTTACTCTTTCCTTACAGTGAACATATCTTTTCAAATTGTATAATAATTATATGTCATTTATGATTTTAATTTAATCGTACTAAAAATGACTATCATGAGTAAGAACCAAGCAACTTTATAGGCATTTAATGACATCTTCTTAGTAACTGTCAAATTATAATCATTTTAAAGTTTGACCAAATTATCCACAACATCCCTTGTCAGAGTTCTCCAGCATGACAATGACAGCTGATTGATTCTTTACTCCCTAATTAAGCCACTGTTTCAAATTAAGTGGGAGGGAATAATAGCAACCACATCTGCACTCTCCCAAGCACTATAGCATTTATTAAAATATATAAGCTTCAAAAATTTCATAGGCTACTAATAGTATATGCCCTACTGCCTGATTAATGTTTTATATTCAGGTTACATTAAAAATGAAACTATCAACATACTGTTTCATGAAGCTGCATTGCTCATTCCAAGAAAATCATCCTACAGAAAGCATGAGCAAACATTTCAGCTATCGATTGGGAATCTAGGATCAAGCTATATGGGGGAAAAACTTTGTCTGTCCTCTTTCCCAACAGCAGCATCTTCATACCCCATAAAAGATGGAGAGGCTTCACAAAACAGATTAAGCTGAAATCTATAGAGTAAAAAATCCAAAATTTTGAGCAGAAACACTCTTCTTTTTTCCATTAGTGGTATAATAATAGTGGATAGTTGAAAAACTGGCTTTATCAGGAATAGCTTGATAACTTTTCAGCAATTAATTCAATTCAATTTACTGTGGTCAAATATCAGTATGAATAATGAACAAATAACATTTCAGAGAGAATTAAAATACAATTATGATATAACTTTACTAACATCTACTAACTGAGATATGAACTTTATTAAATTATAATGTAAACACTATAATGATATTAAATATGGTAACAGCTAAAATTATAACAAAGAAAATAAAGGTGTATGTCTGTTGAGATTCTTAGTCATCCAGGTCATGGTTGTCCCAAGGGACTTTTTCAAAAGACAATTGGACTTTCTTTGTTTTTTTTTCTCTTGAAGACTTTTTACTTTTCATCCAAAAAGAATCTTCAGTTCTGACTGAATGGTGGGGAATGGAAGGACTTTGTGCTAAAACTCAGATGACTGCAAGGAATAGAAATCCTTTCATTCCCCATCATTCAGTCAGAACTGAAAATGTTTCCTGGATTAGAAGCAAAACATCTTCAAGAGAAAAATAAAGGAAGTCTAGTTGCCTTTTGAAAAAGCACCTTTGAGACAAAGTAAAGGTATCTAAAATTATTATTATTAGTAGAGTAAAAATATTTATATTGGCCCAGAAGATACTGGATCTTCTCTGCTACTATACAAAACCTAGGTACATGTGCTGTAACACAGGGTATTTGTCTGTGAGTCTGGCAGGCACAGTGGTGGCAGGAGTATGAAAATGGGAAGGTCCTAACCTTCTTACTGCCCACCCTGACTGCCACCACTTCTGTTTCCAGCTTCTTCTGCTCAGCGCTTTGGCAGCAAGGGCAGTGGAAGTATGGAAATGAGAAGACACTGTATGGTATCAACTTCCTGCTACCTGCCCCAATATGCACTATTCCCATCTCTCACTCGCCCTCCAGCTGCCATGAGTTGGTAGTGGTAAATCGTCCTAGACCCTCGACCCACAGCTCCTCTGATGAATTTAGGTTGCACCCTTTCAAGAAAGGTGAAACACGAAACTGAGAGGGCACAACTAGAGTCCCATAAGGAAACAGAGAAAGAGGCTTAGCCTGAAAGAGGTTAAGTATGTCTGGAACATAATATCCTTCCTTGGATTAGAAAAAAATAAGGATGACATTGGGAAATCTTTGTCTAATAATAGCAGAGGATTTGCAGGATTTTTTCCTCAAGCCGGTGGTATTCATGATTACTCCTAAACACTATATTTATTATAATTTTTAATTATTTAAATTTTATTAATTTTCTATTATTAGATTTAATTAGTGCTTAATAAACTTCATGTTCTCAATAGTTTCGTTAAGAGAAGCAGACCCCCACTTTCCCCGTGAAGAGGGGGGGAAAAACACTAGGAAGAAAAACAAATGCCTTGCCAGCATTCCTAATAAACTTTAATATCATATCAATCATCTGTCCATCCTGATCAATAAAGCAAAGGGTGGCAATATCTGTTACTGAATGTAAGATGCCCATGACCTCTTAGTAGTATTTGAAGTAACTATATTTAAATCATAACAAGGGACATCTCCCTAGAAAGAGCTCCCACTAGCAAAAGTGTATTTAGTAACTTTTTTTATTTTGACTGACGCATAATAGTCAATTGTGTTTTCACTATCTGCGTTGTTTCTACTTACAAATGAAAACATGGAAAGAAGAAAAAAAATATCATGCAGTCCCACAGCAAAGGAGAAAACACATTCCTCAAAAGGATTAAAATGCCACATGGAATGCTCCTATCAAGAAATTTCTTGTAGACACTTATATGGATTTTTATAGAAAGAGCAGTAATCTAAAATGTTTCTAGAGGAAACTAATTTTGGCAGCAGGGATTTGAATAAATTGTGTACTTACCATAGTGAGACTATAACATCTGAAAGGAACATTAGGTGAATTTGTATGTGTGGTGTTTAAATAGTTATTGGCAAGGGTTAGAATGGAGACAGAGTTTGCTATCCTTTTGTTGTGGATAGATTCACAGGAATGCCTTTCTGATAACTTCTAGTAGTTAACAATTCACAAGAGAACATATTATCCAATAAAATGCAGATAAGATGTAGAAAAAAGGTATATATGTTGCCTCATCAATTCTCAAGACCAGTTA
Organism: Thamnophis sirtalis; assembly: GCF_051295495.1. NCBI lineage: Eukaryota > Metazoa > Chordata > Lepidosauria > Squamata > Natricidae > Thamnophis > Thamnophis sirtalis. The sequence continues at coordinate 76,799,666 of NW_028261384.1, read as the reverse complement.
CCAAGGCTCAGTGGATTAGTACCATCAAATTGTATGCTGGAGGATGCCAATAGAGCCTCCTGGCAATCCCTACTATCACCATAACTCAAACCAGTGAACTGATACACACTGTAACTATACAGATGCTTGGCTACATGATCAAAAGAAATAGCAGTACATACTCCCACCACTTGGAAAATAAGATTAGGGCCAAAGATCAAGGCAACCTGGAAAGAGATTAGTCAACTGGTGGAATTACAGAAGGGTATGAAAATTAGTAATAAAACTCAGTTACTGGAAAAATACAGTAGAAAAAAGCCTGACTTCATCTGAAGCCCTATAGTCTGCTAAACATAAGCTCACAGCACTGTGATCAAGCAAAGGAGATACACTAGCGAAGCAGAAGCCAAAAAGATAAATGCTCTTCTCTTTTAGAAAAAAACATCCAAAACATATTTCCAACTGCAATGCATCAATTCACTAACAGCCAAAACTGAACACTACTGGAAGAAAATATGGAGAAAAAGAAAACACAGAATGCCTGTTCAAATTGCTGCAGGGTCTGAGAGTAGACTACAGCAGTTATCCAGAACAGAAACCAATCACCATCGCAGTAACAGAAATTTAACAGTAGATGAAGAATTGGACAGTATAATGTACTGGTTAAAGAAATTCTTAGCAATGCATGAATATCTAGCAGCAGACTCCCATCAGACTGGCTATACTGAGGCAGGAGGGGGCTGCTCAGGTAAACCCACCCAGCCCCAGTAAGGGCAGGTACCTATAACATGCTTACTATAACTCCATATTAGTTTTGCATTTAACCTTGATACACTTTGATTCCTTACTTCCTCATAAGTATTACAAATATTACTGGAACTGTGTGGCAAGATACTGTACAAGGATGGGCACAGGAAATCACCGTAGGTGTAAGATATTAGAACAGAGAAGTTACAGAAAACTGTTGGTATGAAATCAGCACTTTGCCTTCCTGTTTTTGATACTTTTGTGTGAATTTCTGCTTTTGTATTTTTCCAAAATGTACTTCCCTGTTCTGAAAGGGGGCTTTTACATTTTGTATGAATACGCCTCTTTAAACGCCTTCTGATTGGTGAAGTTTGATTTACGGTATAAAATCACTGCCCTGGGCGTAGCCCTGACAATTCTGATTTTGGTGTGTGAACACGCTGAACTCAATGCATCAATAAACCTGTCTCTCTTGCACCTTCATGGTCTCAAGTCCTGTTTCTTTCGTAAGTAGATTGGGCAAAAGCCTCTATCTGCTGCAACAATACAAGGAAGGACAATGCTGATCATGAACCGCCCCCCCCAAGGGAAACGCACCATCAAAGTACAGCCAATGATTGACTGTAAGAAAGCCTATGGTCTAAAGCTACAAACATGAATGCCTGTGAATGTCTGGCATTATACAAAGTCAACAGAATGCTAGAAACCTTCCTCAAGAATTCAGTGGGATTATGGAACTCAACTCAAGATAACTCACACAAGTGACCATCAAGTATAGCAATCTCCAAGGAACTATCCCCACTACAGCTCTACATGGACTTCAACCTCCTTGGCCAAATAATTACAAGGAGTGATAAGGATACAAGTTAAAAAGTGGAATTAACATCAGCCACCTCCTCTATATAGATGACATCAAGCTACATTGAAAGAATGAATGAAACATTACATCACTAAAACTGACAGATTTAAAATGAGGACTTCAGATTGGACAACTGCTATAGGAAGAGAATTAAGAAAGGGAAAGTAGTTTAGGTAATGGAATGGAATGGTCCACATAGCAGATATACTGTCAGTGTGAGAAATCATAAAGCAAGATAGTTCAAATGGATACAGGTTTACTGCATACCAACACTCTGAAAGAATCTTAACTACTAATCATAAAAGCAAATTGATGGTAGATAAGAATCAATGGAATTCAAGGTGGGCTGGACTTAGATCTCTTGTGGGTGCAAAAGGATTGATAATGCTCTTGATTCCTCTCTTTGATTCAGACTCCTACATCTAAGACCAGTTAAAAGTACCTTGATATCTCACAACTACTTGAGAACCAGGAGGAGGAGGCAAGGAAGCCAACAACATTCAACTACTATCAATTGATCAAACAGGTCCTGAAGACCCAGCTCAATAGAAAGAACAAGAACCATGGCATCAACATATATGTCCTGCCAGTCATTAGATATCCTTCCTAAATAGTGAGCTGTTGAAATTGTTGCTGTGAAATCAATGAATGGAGGTTTCCATTCTAAATCCAAAATCTAGAGACATTACATTATCTAGAAAGATGGCAGGCAGAGTCTAGTGAATGTCAAAACCACTATCCTCAAAAAATCTAGATATATCGGACTTCCGGTGGGCGGGGCCTAACAGGGGAGTTGTTGATTCTAACAGCTCTCAAATCTTGGCGGCATTAAACTGTCTAAACAGCAATCCATCAAACTGTTTAGCAGTTTGTTTACCTCTCCTTCGGGCTTAGAAGGGGGAGGCGAGAAGCTATGCTTGGGAAGCCCTCTAACTAATCCTGTCAGCCTAAAAATCTGGGAGGAAGGGGGGGGCACCCGGCAGCATAGCACCTCCACACCAAGATTTATTCTGCCTTTTGCTGCAGAACGAAGGTCTTCGCTCATCCTCAGCACAAAGAATGATTTACTGTGGAATTCAAGTCAAGCTGAACCAATACTTGTGAACTTCTAATTGTATGTATAAATCCTTAGCTCCATTTGTAAAGAATTCCTTCTGATAATTACTTGCTGAAAGATCTACAAAATGGCACCGAGCTGTGTAGGAGGGGAGAGACTTTGATAGCAATAGCAATAGCATTTTGATAGCACTTTGATAGCATTTTTACGAAGCCTAGAAGTGATTTATTATCAAACTAAATAGCAACTGCTGTATAATATGCGGACGATACTCAATTGTATCTGTCCGCCCCGTGCCAACTCAATGAAGCGGTAGACGTGATGAACCGGGGCCTTGAGGCCGTTATGGACTGGATGAGGGTTAACAAGCTTGTGCTCAACCCAGAAAAGACCGAGTGGCTGTTGTGTTTTCCTCCCAAAGATTTGGCTAATATTCCACCACTCAGGCTGGGGGGTCAAATTTTATACCCCTCAGAGAGGGTTCGCAACTTGGGAGTCCTCCTGGATCCACAGCTGTCACTTGACCACCACTTAACGGCTGTGACCAGGGGGGCATTCGCCCAGGTTCGCCTGGTGCGCCAGTTGCGACCCTACCTGAATCGGGAGGCTCTCACAACAGTCACTCGGGCCCTTGTGACCTCTAGGCTGGAATACTGCAATGTGCTCTACATGGGGCTGCCCTTGAGGAGCATCCGGTGACTTCAGCTAGTGCAGAACGCAGCCGCGCAAGTGATTGCGGGTGCACCCCGATTCACCCGCATAACACCTATCCTCCGCGAGCTGCGCTGGCTACCTGTCGATCTCCGGATGCGCTTCAAGGTGCTATTAGTCACCCATAAAGCCCTACATGGCAGTGGATCTGGATACTTGAGAGACCGCCTTCTGCCAATTACATCCCTGCGACCAATAAGATCCCATAGATTAGGCCTCCTCCGTATCCCATCGGCCAGCCAGTGTCGGCTGGCAACTACAAGGAGGAGGGCCTTCTCAGCAGTAGCCCCGACCCTTTGGAACGAGCTCCCCGTGGAGATTCGTACCCTCTCCACCGTCCAAGCCTTCCGCATAGCCTTGAAGAACTGGCTCGCCCGTCAGGCCTGGGGATAAGGATAGTTACCCCTCCCGAATGATGAATGTATGTTGCTTACTATTTTATTATATGTTTCTATCTTAATGTCTGTATTCCCCCTTCCCGGTTTTGTGTGAGCCGCCCTGAGTCCCCTCAGGGAAAAGGGCGGCCTACAAATACTAATAAAACTCTAAAAACTCTAAACTCTAATTGGTTTGCCTGGAGTTTTTCATTGACTAAAGAAGATTAAACCTGAGATGGCTTCTAAGCAAAAATTCCCCCCTCCCCCCACATCTAAAAGTGCCGGGAGCTCACCAGCGCCCTCTACTAAATTACAGTCATTACTTCCTCCTACTTCTGCAGGGGAGCCTCTGACAAGAGAAATCTTGCAGAAAGAATTAATTGATGCCTTAAAAAATCATGCTGATGCGATGGAAGTAAAAATTAAGGAAGAGATATCTGCTGCTAACAAACAACTGTCCGATGAGCTTATGACACGTAATCAAGGGATTAGAGAGGATTTCCTGATGGCTTTGAATTCCCTATCAGGCTACACATTCGGACTTGAAGAAAGGCTAGAAGATCTTAGTGACTCTAATATGAACTTGGTAATGAAGATGGATGTGGTTCAGCAAAAGGTCAGCGATGCAGAAAATGAAATCATAATGTTACAGTATAGACAAATAGAATTTGCCTTAAGGATAAGGGGCCTCATGGAGAAAATGCAAGAAAACCTGAAGCAGATTCTCTCTGAAGCCTTTGATCTGATGATGGGAAGGCCAGGAGGGAATTTTGACTGGCAAATCGAAAAAGTTTATCACGTTAACTCCTGGCTTGCAAGACAAAAGCAACTACCAAGAGATATTGTGGTGTATTTTGCTACTAGATATATGAGGAATATGATATTACAGGAGTCTTACAAAACTAAGGTTCAAATTGGGGGTCAGGAGGTGACTGTATTGAAGGAGATACCACCTAAAATGTTGAGATCTAGGAAAGACTATGCCTTTTTAGTCGAAGAGCTTAAAGATCGCCAGATACAGTTTAGATGGGACGCGCCAGCCGGTATTGCATTCACTTATCTTGGACAAAAATACTGTCTCAATTCAGTATGGAAGGCCCAAGATTTCTACAGTAACATATTGAAGGCTGGACATCCCCCCCTTCTAGATCCAGAGAAAAAGAGCAAGAAGGGCATGACAGACAGCAAATCACTCAAGCATCAACAAGGGCGGACCAACTTCCTCACTTAGAGGTACAAGAAGCTAAGGAACAAAGACAAACCCGTGTGGTTACCAGGCGAATGGAACAGGAACTAAAAAAGCAACACGCACAAGCCACCGTTCAAGAACCTACAGGTGTCACTCTAAAAGCAGTGGGAGGAGCTAGGCCAAAGATTAAATTCCAAGATGTTCAGATGGCTCTTAAAAAGCTCCAGGGAGCTAAAGATGGCAACTAAGTTTCTAACTTGGAAGGTCAATGGCTTAAACTCCCCACAGAAAAGGAAGAAAATAAACCACTATCTTAAACAATTCAAGAATGATATAATTTGCTTGCAAGAAACTCATATTAGATCAACTGATCAAAAATACCTGATCAATACAAGACTTGGACAACACTTTATATCTTCTGCCACAGAGAAGAAAAATGGCATAGTTATTTATTTAAGAAAGGATTTGAAAGCTGAATTAATTGAAGCAGACCCCCATGGAAGATATATTGCAATAGATTTGATATTAGAAGGGAAAAAGACCCTGCTTTTGGGTATATATGCTCCCAATCAACAATAAGATAAATTTTATAAAATGCTTCACGCTAAGTTAACACAATGGGACTATAGATCCTGCATATTACTGGGTGATTGGAATGGCGTGATAGATACCAAGAAAGATAAGAAGGCTCTCCGCCAAAATACCCAAACGCGAGCAAAACTACCTAAGTCCTTCTTCATTATGATAGAGGATTTTGAATTGAGAGATATCTGGCGAGAAAGGAATGCAGAAGAATATGACTTTACGTTTTTTTCTGATAGACATCAATCCTTTTCCAGGATTGACTTCATATTAATAACCAATGATTTGCTTTCTAGGGTAAAGAAGACGAAGATATGCTCTAGAGCCTTATCAGATCATAATCCGGTTTGGATGGAGTTGGGGGCTGGGATTTGAGCAAGAAGATCTTGGAGACTGAATGAAAACTTATTTAGATATGAGAAAAACATTAATGAATGTAAAAAGTTGTTAAAAGAATATTTTGTTTTTAACATGAATAAGGGTACATTTATGGAAATGGTATGGGATGCAAGTAAAGCATATATGAGAGGAGTTCTGATAAATATGAATAGACTACATAGACACAAATAGGGGGGAAAGGGAACTGAACTTGAAAATGAAATTAGGAAGAGAGAGCAGGAGCTAATCTTAAAACCAGGAGACAAAAAGATCAAAGAAACAACCACATTATTAAAAGAGCAGTTTAACATGCTGATGTCAGATCAGGTGGCTACTAATTTGCTATATGCAAAACACAACACTTTCTGCAATGCAAACAAATCTGGTAGATGGCTAGCATATCTGATCAGGAAAAAACAGAAGTCTCGTAATATATTGAAGTTACATTTTAAAGGGAAGGAAGTGTATCAACAGGAGGAGATTCAAAGGGTTTTTCGTGAATTCTTTATAGGATTGTACACGAATGATAAAATCCAAAGCTTAGATATAGATAGATACCTGGATAAAGAAAAAATACTCATAGTTAAAGACGAGCAGAGGGAAAGACTGAATCAACCAATAACCTCGGGGGAAATTCTTCAGGTAATTAAACAGCTAAAAGCAGGGAAAGCACTGGGTACAGATGGCTTGACAGCGGCTTACTACAAAAATTTGCAATAAGAAATGGTAGAACCGCTTAAGGAATTATTTAATAAGATCCAAGTGGAAGGGAAGGTACCCCCATCTTGGAAGACAGCCTTTATATCTTTGATACCCAAAGAAGATCAAGATCTTACTTAACCAAAAAATTATAGACCCATATCATTACTTAATATAGATTACAAAATTTTCACTAAAATACTAGCAAATAGGTTAATGTTGGTTATTCAGCAATTGATTCATAATGATCAAACAGGTTTTATTCAAGGGAGACAAATGAGTACTAATGTAAGATTAATTCTCAATACATTAGAATACCTGGGGAAGAATAACCAAATCCCTGCTGCGCTTATATTTTTAGATGCTGAAAAAGCCTTTGATCGAGTGAATTGGCAATTCCTGCTGAAAATATTGCAAAAAATGCAAATAGGAGAGCACGTTCTAAAATCAAGTAAAGCAATATATCAGGAACAAACAGCTCAAATCATAATTAATGGGAGTCTAACCGATTCATTTAATATTGAGAGAGGTACAAGGCAGGGTTGTCCCTTATCCCCACTATTATTTATCATAACCTTGGAACTACTGTTGAATAAAATACGGGGTTCAGGGGACCTACAGGGAATCAGGATTAGGCAGCAAGAATATAGAGTACGTGCTTTTGCGGATGACTTGGTTATAACAGTTACCCAACCACAGGAATCTAGTAAGGTATTAATGAATATGATTAATCAATATGGTCAAGTGTCAGGATTTAAAATAAACTTAGGGAAAACAAAAATACAAGCTATAAATATGAATACTAAACAAAGGGAAGAACTAAAAGGAATGACAGGATGTGAAATAGTTAAAAAGGTCAAATATTTAGGAGTTTATATCTCAACCTCAAACGGGAAGTTATATAAGTATAATTATGAACCACTATGGCATAGTATACAGACAGAGATGAAAAAATGGGAGAAATTACAGTTATCTTTGCTGGGAAGAATAGCAGCAGTGAAAATGAATATTTTACCTAAATTTTTATTTCTTTTTCAAACATTACCAATACTTAAAAAAGATGCAAACCTGCTAGAATGGCAGAAGGGTATTAATAAATTTGTATGGGTAGGGAAGAAGCCAAGAGTAAAACTAAAAATAATGCAAGATGTGCGTGAAAGAGGAAGTTTGAAATTACCCAATTTAAAACTATATTATGATGCAGTAGTTCTGTCTATAATTAGTGACTGGATTAACTTAACAGATGACAGAATACTTAATATTGAAGGGTATGATTTGGTATATGGTTGGCATGCTTATTTGCTATACAACAAAAAGGTGGATAAGAATTTTAAAAGTCATATTTTAAGGAATGCTCTACTGCGGGTTTGGAAAAAATATCAATACAAATTGAACGATAAGATACCTATGTGGGCTATTCCCAGACATGCAATAGAAAATATGAATATAGTACAAAAACAGGATGTAACTATTTACAGACAGCTTCTTACTGCAGAAAGAGGTGTACTACAACTGAAACCCTTGGATGTACTAAAAAAGGAAAAGGTAATTCAAACATGGTTTCAGTATGGGCAGTTACAGGCTAGATGGAAAATAGATCAAAAAATTGGCTTTATGCAAGTTGAGGATAATTTACTTAAGCAAATTAGAGATCAAAGTCCAATGCATATAAAGAGATTATATAACGTACTAATAGAAATTGACTCAGAAACAGAACTAGTTAAAGACTGCGTGATTAAATGGGCTCAAAATGTTGAAGAACCAATAATGTTGGATACATGGGAAAAGATATGGGTGAGAAATGTAAAATTTACACATGCCCAAAATTTGAGAGAAATTTTTTATAAGATGTTTTATAAATGGCATTTAGATCCTAAAAAAATGGCTTCTATGTATCCGAACTTACAACCTAAATGCTGGAGATTTGAGTGTATGGATGCTACATATTTTCATATATGGTGGACTTGCAAAAAGGTTAAAGCATTTTGGATTAAAATATGGTGGATTATGCAAAATGTTCTTTAAAAAAGGATAAAGTTTACCTCCTCAGTTATTTTTGTTAGGCATAATTACTGATTGCACAGTTGTAGAGACTAACCTGATACTGCATTTAATACTGCAGCTAGATTGTTGGTGGCGCAATACTGGAAGAATTGAAGAAGTAACAAACCTAGCTGAGATGGCTAAAATATCTGCATATCTTAAGGACCATTCAAATGAGAGATACAAACTGGAGTGGAAAAGATGGATTGATTATACTCAAAACAAATATGGGACTAAGAAATTCTAGATAGTTTATGATTAGAGATCAGGAATTATAAGTTATCTAGACTTAGTCCAGCAAGGAGGAGCTAGAGTTCAATGAAAATACGTTGTTTACTATCTTTTTTGGTGTTTTTTTCTTAAATTGTACCTTAGATTCTCTTTGTTAAAGATTTATATCCTGTATTGGTTCTGGGAAGTCGGGGAGAGGGGGAAGGTTGGGGGGGTTTGGGGGGAGGGTGGGGGTGGGAACTAAACACTTGTAAAAGTTTGTGGTTTTTTTTCAAAAATGTTTAATTAAAAAAAAGGAAAACAAAAAAAATCTAGATATATCCAAGAATATATCAGTAAGTTGACATCCAAATTGAGCTGGCAAAAGAATGCCTGAAGCAGCAGCAGACACGGAAGGAAGATCAAGCGGAGGAAGAACCATGGCAAGGCTAATTTCTGCATGAGTTATATTACTGAAAGATAGCTGACATTGCCAGACATTAAAAAGTCCTAGTAGTAATTAGAAAAGGCACAGAAAAGACCACTGAGGCATTAATCAAAATAGCACAAGGACGGGCACTAGCATCAGATCAATTGAAGCAGGGATCTAAAACATAGGACCAAGGTGAAAACTACACAAAAAGAACAAAACAATCCATAGTGGCATATACTGAAAGGCATAACTAACTATCTGGCATTATGTACAGGAACATTTTCCAAGTATGTGGGCTAGATTCTGCAAGTATAAAATGAAGAGTCCACCAAAGATCACAGAGAATAACACAGCCACAATCCTTTGCAACAAAGAGGCTTGTCTACTACCACAATGTCAATCAGACATTGTGGTAGTAGACAAGGATCAGAAAACAGCAGTGATTATAGATTTTGTGGTGTCTAGTGACAATGACATCATGAAGGAGAATGAGAAGTTGGAAAAAATAGCAGGATCTGAAGGACATCCCAGAGAAGATGTGAAAAGTGAAGACCAAATGTTCCTGGTAGTAGGAAAAGCACTTGAGACTGTGATTCCTAACCTAGAAGAGTGGCTCCAACACATCCCAGAAATAACATCACAGATATTTGTGCAGATATAAAAATATATTTAAAATTTCTCAAAGTCCTTCTAATCTGTTGGTGGAGATATGTATGTTGTCTTACTAAAAACTAAAAATACAGCACCTATTCTAAATTGCAACATTTATGAAGATAGTGTATACCCGTGATGGCGAACCTATGGCATGTGTGCCACAGGTGGCACCTGGAGCCATTTTTTAGGGCACACAAGGCATTGCCCTGTCAGCCAGCTGAATTCAGCCTTGTTTTTTGCCCTATGGGCAACCTGGAAGTGACCTCCAGTTTGTCTGTAGAGCTGTTTTCCCCCCTCCAGAGACTTCAGGATGCTTCCCCAAAGCCTCCGGAGGGTGAAAAATGGCCCTACAGGCAACCCGGAACTAACTTCCAGTTTGTCTGTAGGATCAATTTTTGCCCTCCGGAGCCTTCAGGGAAGCCTCCAGAGAGCAAAAAATGGCTCTACAGGCAAATTGGAAGTCACTGTTCCCAAACTTCTGGCTGCCTATATGGCCATTTTTTGATGGCATTCAGGGAAGCCTCCTGAAGCCTCCAGAGGGCCTCCGGAAAGGGGCAGGGGAGGCTGTTTTTGCCTGCCCCAGGCTCCTAGAAAGCTTCTGGAGCCTTGGGAGGGTCCATCACTGATCAAAAGTGGGGGGAGAGGGTGATGTGTGCATGCATGCAGGGGGTATCACAACCATAGCATTATGGACATGGGCACACCCACGCATTACCCCCGCTGTGCTCCCCCTGCTTTTGGCATACGACCATCACTGGTCTATACAATAACCATACAGCCCATAAGAATATAATATAAGATAATAATAACATAACATAACCATTATTACCACATTAAAATGAAATTCTGATGCCTGCTCTTAAGAGAGAAAGGGGGGAAGGAGGGAGGGAGAGGGAGGGAGAGAGAGGGAGAGAGGGAGAGAGGGAGAGAGGGAGAGAGGGAGAGAGGGAGAGAGAGAGAGAGAGAGAGAGAGAGAGAGAGAGAGAGAGAGAGAGAGAGAGAGAGAGAGAGAGAGAGAGTTTGTAGTTACTATGAAGGACTCTCCTACGTGTTTCCAACCAATATGGTCCTGAGCTTTTGCCAATTGGACCTGCAATGCTTGCTGGTGTTGTTGATCCATCTTGTTTCAGGTTTCTTTCATGGATGCTTTTTATCAAGTGAGATCCATTCTATGACTGCCTTGGTCCACCTGTCATCAGTTATTCTTGCTATGTGACCAGCCATTTCCATTTCAATTCTTTTACTCTTTTGATGATATTGTATATTTTGTTTGTCTTTCTATCTTTTCTATATTTCTTGTAATGCCTTTGGAGCTTTCCTGACTATGACGGCAGCCCCATTGGAGAAGAGGGGGAGCACTGCATTTGTAGCACCAGCCGCAGCTACTGAAAAGCCTCCTGCTTCCTCCCCCCATGCAGCTACCTCCTTTGGAGCCTTCCTGAGGATGACAGCAGCACTGCTGGAGAAGTGGGGGAAGTGTTGCATTTGTAACACCAGCCACAGCTGCTGGAAAGCCTTCTGCTTTGCCCCACCCCATAGCTATCTGCTTGGAGCCTTCCTGACCATGATGGTAGCCCCAGCAGCTGTGGCTGGTGCTACAATCATGGCATTGTTTCCCCTTTCTCTGACAGGGCTGCTGTTGTGATTAGGAAGGGTCTGAAGGAGGTTGTGTGTGGGGGGGGGGGGAGGAACAAGAGCTTTCCAGAAGGCACAGTGCTTATAAACTAAGTGCTCCCTCTCTGCTTTCAACCCCAAAATTCCAGAATAAAATTGGGGTGGCCTTTGAGGACCCTGACAAAATCATCAACAAGAGGCAAGTAAGCAAGAAGGGGTCACCCAATGAACCTCAGCTGGAGAGACCCAGTGTAGCCTCAGCTGCCCCCCCTCCTTGGTAGGTCTAGGCTGAAGCACTTGGCCTTTAGTTGGGGCTCCTACCATGGAAGTGGGTGAGGGCACCAGGTATGAGTTTTTTGATTATGATAAGAGTAAAAATATTGATTGATTGATTGATTGATTGATTGATTTACCATCTTATGGTTCAGGTGAATCTGGGACATTATAAAATATAACATATATTATAAATGTTTATTTACTTTAAATATAAAACATAATAAATTATATATATATATATATATATATATATATATATATATATATATATATATATATATATATATATATATATATATATATATATATATATATATATATAATGTTATATAATAAATATATTTATTTATATTCACTTACTATATATTTATCATATATATATTATAAAATATAATAAATACATAAATCTTGTTCTCAGCCGCCAACACCAAGGAAACAAATATTGTGTCAGACTAGCTACAGCTTACTCCCTTGGCTCCATAGATGTTAGAGAAAAGGTATTGTTGAGTGCAGTGTAATGAAGAAAGTTCTGAAGAAAAATCATGTACTGAAAACACTCTCCAATTTCCAAAATCCACTTTGAGAGTAGTCCAATCAAATTCTTATCCAATGTTTTGGGAACCTGGTGTGTCAGGTGCCACTAATAATGTTGTGGCCCACCAGCTGCCAGCGGAGCTGGTAACAGACTCAGACAATAGAAAGTTGGAAAGGAACCTGGGCCAGTGCTGGAGTTTGGGGAAGCTCAGATGGATGTTCTGCATTGGATGCAGAGATAGAGCCAGTGCCGTCTGACATTTCCCAGCCACCGGAGAGGCAGCTGCTTTTGGAGACAAGTCTAAGTGACGAGGAAGAAAAACTGGGCCCTGTTCCAGAAGCACATAGGTGCAGAGCAGTTAGAAGAGGTGAGCAACGGAGGACAAGGAGTCAACTCAGGAAGCAAAGCACATATGGATGCTGAATGGCCCTTCCCTGGCTAGGGAATAAATAGAAGGAAAGGAGTATGGTTGTTGCAGGAGACAAAAGTTCATATTTCTGAAGATTTTGCTCGTTGAGGTTTTGTGCCACAAAGACTGCTTGCCAGAACTTAATTTGCAATCTTAATTTGTAGCTCATGACCTTGCAATTATCGCAAGGAACTGCTAAAGTCTGTACTGCAGTTAACTCCTTGAAGGACTATTCCCTAGACTTTTCAGTGGGTGAATGCAATTGATTCACAAGAGGTAAATAAAGAGGAGTTTTTTGTGATAAGGAGTCTGTTTCTTGCTTCTGCTAAGACTGGGTCAGAATAATTAATTCCTTTCCCAGATCTGGGGTCGTTGAAGGGAGGAAGTTGGCTCGGTTTGGCACTTCTAGTTCCTTTTAGTGTCCATATTCCTCAATTTCGCACACAATTTTTTCATACTTCCAGCACTCTTTTCCCAAATGCCCCCCTACCCCTGATTGTGACAGTTGTAAGTGAGCTTTGAAGAAAGTGAAGATGGGCAGCTGATATATTGTATCTCTAGACTAAATAAGGATGGTAAGATTGGTAACATAATGTGTACTTAAACATTTTTGAAATAGAAAGTTCCGTTGCATACATGAACAGTTTTTACATCTCAAACATATATCTTTAACTTATATGTCTTTATATAACAGGAAAAAAGTAATGATTATTATGCTTTAACTTAAAGTGAGTCCATTTAGGAAACATTAAAACAAATAATGTGCCAGTGGCCTGTAAAATTATTTAGTTTAACACCTTGTTCCCTTGATAAATATGTTCCAAATTGTTTCCAATATATTTTTTACCAAATTTTGGCCAATTAGGTCACATGACTTATAAATATTCACGTCATTGAAAACACTAGACAGCTTAACAATGCCACTAAGTTGAAAGGCCTTCTCAGTTGTCTTCTCTTTTGTGCTCTGTATCAGAATAATATCTTCTGCTTACTCTCAGAAATTCCTCTTACTTTTTCACAGCTTTTTAAAGGATATTGCAATCTGTGAGAGACATTTCATTGTTACCTCCTTTCCCTAAGGAAATTTGTTATTGATAAATTCTTTAGAAAATTATACTACCTATTGATACTATCTCTTTCTTTTCTGTTACTTTTCCATTATCACTTTTCCATTATCATTCCCACCCATGATTAGGTATTTTGATATTTACTACAGATGTTTCTTGCTACAAAACTAGCACTATCAATTCAATTGCTAGTCTTTTCTTCTTCTTTTATACTAATGCTTTCTCCTACTGCAACTTCCTTTAAGTCTGTAAAGGAATGAAACATTGGACACATGAAGGCATTCATATTGTCCCCATTTACTTGGGATTTCAGTAAGAGAAATTTCTCCATTACTTTTACAAGCTTTAGTATCTCAAACTTACATGTCATGATGTATCATCAGAATGTTTTATTATTGCTACCTTCATTATTAAAATTCACAATACTTTATTATTTAACTGATGCTTTGATCCTGCTCTACTAAAAGCTGTTCTAATAGATTGAACTGTTTTATTTTTATTGTTTTGTTAGTTAGATGGCATATTCTGATGATGTTCTAAATGTCTCGACATTGCAAGGTATGTTATGTATGAATAAGAAAATACTTTTTTTTTTACAGAAGGTCTAGACTTCAATTCAGTCTGGTGTGCTTATCTGTTGTCTCTTAGTTTTGCCTTTCTCCTTGGTTAACAGAAATTTGATTTAATTAGGATTTCTTCAAATATTTGGCATTGAAAAAGTTAGCCTTTGGTTCTATCAGAAGTCATATTTAAGTTTATTGTATTTTAACTGTCTGTTATTTTTGTCAGAATCTTTTAATATTTATTTGTTAGAAGTCCATTTAGATTTCTGGGATATCTTCTTAGTCCTATCATCATTTAAAAAATATGGAGTCTATAATGATAATATTCTTTCTTGGAAGTTTTATCTTCAAAAAATTCTGTAATGATTTTTATGACTTCAGCTAACCTACTTTCTCTAACTCACTAATTCATCATTACGCCCACCCACTCACATGGCTGGCAAGCCACTGCCACCTGGTCACATGACTGGCAAGCCACTCCCACCCAATCCCATGGCCGGCAAGCCACTCCCACAAAGCAGGCCACATCTACAAAAGAGGTATGTATATATAAAATCTCTGGGAGTCATGAAAACTTTGTTTGATATCTGATATTAGAGGGAATGCAATGGGTTATGGGGAGTAGTTTTGTATTTTGATAACTAAGATAGTGCAGAGGTTCTAATTCCAAGGGAAAAATGAATCCGAATCTTTACTCTAGATTTTTTCACACAATCATAATTATTCTAAATTAAGCTTGGATCTTATTTTTAACTCATGGTTTCCTTTTCTAGATGATATTTTTGGAACTTGCAGCAGCTAGATATAGAAAGATATATCACGATCAAATGTATCAGGAGATAAAAATGATATTTGATTTTAATCAGTAATCTAAATCTTTTAAAGTACAGTTACTTATTTCATACTTAATACTTACCATTAACTGTTTGCTTATGTAACAAAACATAACCTGGTCCCTCAGCTTTTCCAACACTGTAATTGAATCTAATTATACCTAATTAATTGAATTAATAAGATTGGTATTAGCATGTACATTAACTATCTTTATAAACTGCTATTATAAATTGTACTTGACTTGCTATAACCATTTCAATAGTTCTTTTTTTACCATTGGAATTTTTTGATTATATATTATATTAATTGGTGGTGAAAAATCTTTCCTTCTATGAGGGATACTTGAAGCAAATTTAATAATGACTCCTTCTTATACCAAATCATGCCTTTTCCTTTAAAAAAATTCGTAAGAAATGGATAGAGAAAGGGAGGTAATTACAATTTCCACAAGAAAAATTGTTTTCGGTCTCATTATGTTCAATAGAACCTATTCTTAAATAAAGGTATATTTGTTCAATCTTTTAACTGTTAAAAATGTATGATCCTCAGTAACAATGACATATGAGTTAAATTATCTTGTCATGCCCAATTTTTCACATGACAAATATATTTTCTCTTAAAAGGTCTCACATAAAATCATAGTTCTGTTAGTATTTAGGCATTTACTGTATCATTGTAGACATGTAACTTCTTTGGATGGAATGGCTAGAGAGACTATTGTCATTCAGAGCAGGAGGAATGTCAAAAAATGCATCCATTGCTATTTAAAATTCAATAGCAGAACAGGAGAGAAAGAATACTCCAATTATGATGCTAAATTTGTAAAAAAAGGACACCTAGGAACCTCTAAATTTAATGAAATATAATATTTGCCTCTGTGCAGAACAAATTCCTTTCCAAAGTATGCAATGGCAATTTGATCTCACCCTCTAGGCCTTTTTTCCCTTTTTCGTCTTCCACTTTATAAACCAGTCCAAGCTTATTAGACAAAAAGGCTTCTCTAATCCCTGCCTATCACTGTTATTTTATTTCTTGCCATGAATGCTTCTTTCTATAATTTTAGACACCCTTGCTCAGTCTATTATACATATAAAAGGAATCTTAAGTAGTACTCTAAAAGTATCTCTGCTTGTTGACCTCAAGCAGAATGTGAAAAGTCAGTGTGACAGATGGTAATACTTGAAAAATAGAGACACAACACAATTTATTAGGAGGTCTTCTGTCAAAAATGAAGCTCTCTTGTATATCTTCCATCCATTTTAATCTAAACTCTTCTCAGAATTTCTAAGACACTAATCCTTAGTATTTTGTATGGGATATAAATCTAACATAAAAATATTTTATTTAACCAAAATACATCCAGTTGTTTTTCTTTCTTTTTCTTTTTTGCCTAATGCAATTGAACATACATTCAGACAGTACTATTTAAAATATTAGACAAAGTACTTGCTCTAGTAAATGGCTACATCACTGTTAAAGATGACCTGAAATTATTCTAAGAAAATTGTTCCTAAATTTTAATTGAAGTCACTTAAAGAAATAGAGGTAATTCATATTTATTATGTACAATAAAATAGATGATTGCATTACTCTGTATAGCATGCAACACAACTATGCAAACAGAAAGCATTAAAATTAGTTCCGTTTGAAGTGTCTTCAGGAAAATGGAGAAATGGCCTGTACCAAACATTTATTTAAACCATGGATATACATTCTGATTCTCAAGGCTATGAAATTTGAAAACCTTGAGTAGCTCTCTCAGAATTAAATTACATTCAATATAGTTATGATATTGTTTGTTTCTGACCTTTCAGCTTTTCAGATCATAGAACTTGGCAAATGCAGCTCTTAGATTGAAAAACTTGCATCTCCCAATTTAATGGAGACTTCCAAAAGTCCTTTACTACTGTCTATGACCAGAATGTATTGGAAAAGTGATTGATAAGATAAAATTTGATGAATTTCTCTCTTTTTTGCAATTTTTTTTATTTTTATTAAACAAACAACACACACAATAATCATCTTACATTACATCTTGTAGAAGGTGTGCCAATTGGTTACAATTAGCTTTCGTGCATCTCTTCCACAGTCATTACTTACATACATATCAAATGTTAAAGTTCTTAATGAGTCTTACTTTCAACATATCATAGTTCTCATTTGACTGAAATTGTTTTAGTGTCCTTTTGCCTAGAATAATCCATAGTTAAAAACACAACCACCTAATGGCATTTCATTAATTATTACAAAGTCATCTAATAGCCTTAAACCTTTATAATATATTCTAAACAAAAATTAGTTGGCAAAGTTTCTAAGCCCTTTTTTCCAAGTCACTGTTTACAAATTGTGTCCAGGTTCCTTTTGTTATGGTAGTACATACAGTATATATATATATATATATATATATATATATATATATATATATATATATATATATATATATATATATATATATATATATATATATATATATATATATATATATATATATATATATATATATATATATATATATATATATATATATGAATGAGAGCTAAATAGCTTGAAATAGATCTATACTAGTCACCCTTTATTTATTTATCCGCACAAAACAAAAAACAAAAAAACCATATATATATATATATATATATATATATATATATATATATATATATATGTGTGTGTGTGTGTGTGTGTGTGTGTGTGTGTGTGTGTGTGTGTGTGTGTGTGTGTATGTATGTGTCTGTGTCTGTGTCTGTGTCTGTGTCTGTGTCTGTGTCTGTGTCTGTATCTGTATCTGTATCTGTATCTGTATCTGTATCATTTACTTATATCCAGCTTCCTCACCTCCAGCCAACATAGAAATATACCTTGTAACCATTATCAACTATTTATTTAAGCAAGCAATCTAAAAATTACTAAATTCCTACTTACTAATCATCAAACTTAGCTATTTTTTTATTTTCAATTTTCATATATCAACCTGTGTCCTTCCAGAAGGCATGTAGTCTTATTTCTTGTGCCATTTGTGGAGTCAATCTTCTGTTTATTTCCTTGGTAAAGTTTTTATGGACATCTCTCTGCACCTTGTTATCTGTTGGATCTCTCAGGCAATCTTGGCACCCTTTTGCTACTTTAATTGATTTATCTTTGATTATCAATCCTGCTTCTGATAAAGTTTTTCTCTTCAAAACCATCATTTTTTCTCTTTTTTCTTCTTTTGTGCCTTGAAAAATGGGGTAGAGCTCCAGACCATCGAATTCCCCTCTCCATTCTCCCATTTTTTCGCTTTCAACCATTTTCACTTCAGAAATCAAATCATTAGTTTTCTTATGTTTGTGTTCATTTTTCTCTTCAGTTTTTGGAGCTCCATCTCCCTCATTTTTTTCTGATATAAACTCTATCTTCTTGTCAATTCTCCCAGTTACCTCCAATAACTTTTGAATTGCATCCCAAATCTTTTGCAAAATTAAGGTTTCCTCTTCTGAAAGTAGATAAGGCTCTCAAAGGACAACTGTGGTAAACACTTTGTGCCCTTGGCTCTTATCACTTTTAGTTATGGAGCTTTGAAGTACAAAGACAGTGAAATCAAAGGAGAAGCAGGAACAAATGTGTAGTTTCAAAAAAAAACCTCTCTAGCTTCTAGCCTCCAAGTAGCAGAATTCAATTATTTTCCTTCACTCTCTTATCTCAGATTTAAGAGGGACAAAGTTCTTAAATGGAGTGTAATAGCAAATAATAGATGATTTTTGTTAGAGTAGAGAGGGAGATTTTGATCCTTAAGTTGAAAAATAAAGCAGGAAAGAGATGAAGAAGAAAAACCAGTCCGTTCACTTTAAGAAAAGGGGAGAGAGAGAAAAAAATTGCGAGGAGCATTTCAATCCACAAAGTGTAGTTACAAAAAGAAAAGTATACTGACCAAAACAATCCAATAAAGATCAAATCCGTTGCTTACTTCTTATGCTTAAGGATTTAATTTAGCATAAAAAATAAGTTCTTTTTTTTCAAAACAGAAAGGATTCACCAAATAATCACACTTTCTCTTTCCGTTTCCTTCCGTTCCTTAGCTGTCCCCACTTCATCAGCCTAGGCTGCCTTTTGTTGCCAGCTTGAAGTCCTTCTCTTATATCAATCAGAGACTTGCATTGTCCCTGATATTAGCAAGACGTGGTCTTCCTGTCTCTTCGGGACGGTTTAGATCCAATTGGACCCCCCAATGGCAAAAGTATCGGCTGCAGTCTCAGAACATCAAGACCATACGTTCGTACCATAGGGACATTGGCTCCTCAATGAATTTCAAATATGCTACAGTTGCTAGCAAAATCTGGAATACTTTTCATTCCAAGAAGATATTTACTGAAGCCATTTTAAGTTCAAAACAGGCCTACAAAAATACAATTTTTTTCCTATTTAAAATATTTTTCCAATTTTTCTAAAAGTAAATAACTCTTGACTACTAATAAAATATATAATGACCATACTACACTGTTCATGTGAATTTAAATGTTATAAATACCCACCATAAAACATCAAATGCATCTTGAAGGGAGCAAAAATAAATCTAGTAGACCATATCACAAAGCTATTAAGTTGTTTGTGAAATGATTTTATAATTTCTTTGTGTTCAACATCCAACAGAATATTTGAAGAAATATTTTATGAATTGTCTGAGGAAATTTCTAAGAATTTGTATGTTATTACACTGCAGACATCTACATATTATCAATTAATAATCAGAAGAAATTTGAAGTGGTCAGACTAAAAGAAACAATCACAAATTCTTTCCAACACTAAAGTCTGAGGATCACTTAGTAGTCAAAAACAATAAATGGTATAGATAGGTATTTAATTTGGACATTTGGTTTAAAGGGTGTTGGTTCAAAATTCCAACTGAATTCATTTTTCAATGACTTAGTTGATTTTATAGATTGGATCAATCTGACAACTTGTATCAAACTGATTAACAACTTAAATCAATTTCATAATTTAATTAAATAGATTAGCCAATTCAAGCATATTGATAAATTCAAATCAGATCAAAATCCTAAAATAAATAAATAAATCATACGCAGCACAATTTGGATATCATTTGGGCAAAGGGCTTCAATATTTTGCATTGTTTCATGTTTCTTTAAATATTTATGAGACAAAGAACAATTTATGAATAATTTAGATACAATGATACTGTAAATCTGTTAAGTTTCCATAATTTGTACATATCATGGAATTTAACCATTTATCAGTAATGCACATATATACATGTAGCTTTTTAATTTGAATCATATATGAGAGGCCTCTATAAGAATACACACAAAAAATCACTATGAAGCTTGAAATAGTTTTTCATCATATTTCCTCCCATAATTATGAGACTTTGTCAGTCCTTTCCTGGTAACACAAATACTAGATTATTTGAAAAAGAAAATGATTATTAATAATATGCCCCATCGTGCTGAGTAACTCAAAATTGCTTGAAAATAATCAACATCTAATTGTGAAGGCTGAAATATGGATAATAGCTGTGCTCTTCTGTTTAGAAAGAAAAACATCTTAATTTTAATCCCATTATTTCTCTTCCCTCCAGCACAATGAAGTGCTAAAACTGCTCTAATGCTAAGGAAATAGCTTTTTTTTTCTTTTTAAGCTACTCTTTACCACTCCTTATAAGATAAAGCCTTATCTATCCTACCGGCTACAATGCTTCCTTTGGTAACTCTGGAACAGAGATTCCAAAACTCTTCAGCTCACTGACTGCCATGGTGATACAGTGATTAGATATTTACCAACAACTTTGAAATTCATAACTAATGTAGTAGCTGTTGTAATCCAACAACATCTAGTTGAAAAAAGTTGTTTCCAGCTGAATAGAAAGGAAACTACACAAACACACTGTCCTTCAGCAAGACAGTACCCTGACATAGCTGTGGAGTTTGTGTGCTTTGAGGAAGATGACAGCTATGCCAGAGGTCCAACCATACTGGACAGGTCTCATCAGAGGAGTCACACAGAGTGTCTCTTCCAAAAGAAAAAGAAAAAAAATGGTGATACATAAATTATAGAAGCCTCTATCAGTTCGGTCATCGCCCAGGTGAACAAGCACTATGATAGGTATTGAAGTACATGAACATTTGGTGGAAAATGGGATACAGGATTCAGGACTGAATCTGTTATAATAGACCAACGAGAAGAGAATATTTGAAATGAATGCACAAAGTTTGGAAAGAACTACATACAGACCCAGAAATAACAGAGCAGAGGCTAATGTCAACATCAAAAATACAAAAGAAACCAGGATTACTTGAATATAGAGGAAGCCAGCATAATTATTCAATTGTTTTTTCTTGAAAAGCAGGCACCCTTTCCTTTGCCTCAGAAAGAACAAAGCTTTCTGACTGTAGAAGTAGAAGAATTTAAATAATCACTGAACTTCTAGAATAGCACAAAGACAACAGGATAAGTTACTTGAGTTGAAACTTGTTCCTTAGTGGATAAACTTGAATATGAGCCAGTAGTATGCAGCAGCAGCAATACTTGAATTGTATTAAGTTGTATAAACAGAGGCATGGAATTAAAGTCACATGAAGTAGTAATCACACCTGCAATACTGCAACCAATTATGGTTATCATACTACAAAAAAAAGTGTTGAGACTTTGGAAAAAGTTCAAAGAAGAGCAACTAAGATGATAAAAATCCTGGAGACTAAAACATATGAAGAACGGCTACAAGATTTGGATTTGGCTAGTCTAAAGAAAAGAAGAATTAGGGATGACATGACAGCAGTGTTCCAGTAGTTGAGGGGTTGCCACAAAGAAGAGGAAGTCAAATTATTCTCCAATGCATCAGAGGAGAAGAAACAATGGTTGGAAGCAAATCAGAGAGAGAAACAAGCTGGAATTAAGGAGAAACTTCCTAACAGTGAGGACAATTAACCAGTGGAACAGCTTGCCTCCAGAAATCATGATCGCTCCATCACTGGATGTTTTTAGGAGGAGTCTAGACACTTACTTATCTGAAATAGTACAGATTCTCCCCTGCTTGAGCAGGGGGCTGGATTAGAAGACCTCCAAGGTTCCTTCCAGTTCATTCATTCTATTCTTTTAAAATGAGATTGAACAACCACTTGACCAAAATGGTATAGGGTATCCTGCTTGAGCAGGAAGTTAGACTGGAACCTAGACCTCCAAGGCCTCTTCCAGCTCCATTAGTCTGATTCTGATTGAACTTCAGACCTCTCTTATATGTCTAACAAATCTGTCCAGCCTAAAAAGATCATTAGAATTCACTAAGGGGGTTCTGAGTAGTTTAATGTGTATATATACTCTCCCATGCACTTACCAACATGTCTTAGGTGCGATGTTGACTGTTTTCAGCAACTTAAAGAGGGCAGGTTAGAAATGTTGTGACACAGGTCATGGTTGACTGGCTTTATCTGTTTCCATTGCAAGTGTTTCTATAGCATTGTGAAAGCTGTGTAGCTTAGAAAAATTAATTAGACAGTACTATTGAGAAGGTGGAGTCTTTTTTTTTTTTTTAAAGATTTTATTGGTAAAAAGAAAATACAACATCCATAACTTGTAAAAAACAATACAACTACATTTCGAGATATTCCCATACTATCAAATCATTATAAACATCAAAGGTTAGGTATCTTTCCCTCCCTCTTTTCTTCCCTCCCCCCTTACTTCCTTCTCCCCTGCCTTCCCTCCTTTCTTTTCTCCTTTCCTCCTTTCCTTCCCCCTCCTTTCCCTCCCTCGGTCCCCCCTCCTTCTCACATAGCTTTCCTCCTTCCCTGCCTCTTTCCCTCCTCCTTCCTTTTCTCTTAATCTCCCTCCTTTCCTCCCTCCTTCCTTCCTTTCTACTCTCCTTCTCTCTTTCTTTCCCTCCCTCTTTCCCTCTTTACTACCCTCTTCTCTTCCCTCCCTCCTTCCTTCCCCAGTTTCTTCTCTTTCTTCTCTCCTTCTTTCTTCCCACCTTCTTTCCCTTCTCTTCTTTCTCTTCCTCCTCTTTATCCTTCCCCCCTTCTTCTGTCTTTCCTATTCCTCTCCTTTCTCCTCTCCATCCTGACTTCCCTACTGTCCTCCCTCCCTCCCTTCTAACCTTTGTTACATTTGCATATTTTCCTCTGCTGAGGACAACCTGGTTCTCTTTCCCTTTCCTTGCTTGAAGAGGCAAGGATTATAAGTCCTCTCGCCTCATCTAAAATGAAGTTTGATCGCTAATTTCATGCAGGTAGTTATAGCGGATTTCCTATCAGCTTTTAAAGTTTTCCCAACATTGTAGCGTAACAAAATTGCTCGACGGTGGGTTCTCGCCCCTGATACATTTCTCCTTTCGTTTATCTCTCAGTTGTTGTATATTGTTCATTTGAGTTATTGGTTTAATCTTATTAGGTTAGTCAGCTATCTCTTTTTATGTCTAGGTCTTCACTGACTCATCAAGCCATTTGTATAGCTTCTCCCAGACTGTATAAAAGTCTGTGTCTTCTTTGTCATTAATTCGCATCGTCAGTCTGTTCATTTCTGCTAGTTCTAAAATTTTATTCATCACCATAGTGTTGGTGGGGGCATTTTCACTCTTCCAGCACTGTGCGTAAACAATCCTTGACGCTGTCAGAATATGGACTAGGAGGTATTGGTCAGATTTGCAAATTTTTTGATCTATTATCCCTAATAAGAAAGTTTCCGGCTTAATGCATAGTTTAATTGACAGGATTCCATTCAGCCATCCTAGTATTTGCTTCCAATATGCTTTGGCTACCGGACACGTCCACCACATATGGTAGTACGTGCCCAGCACTGTTTTACATTTCCAGCATATGGCCGTAACTTTTGAAGACATTTTCGCCAGTCTTGTCGGTGGAAGATGCCAGCGGTAGAACATTTTATATATATTTTCTTTATAGGCCGTCGACTTTGTCAATTTTAGGTTCCATTCCCAGACTCTTTCCCAGTCGTCTAGGTCTATTGTGTGGCCAATGTTTTGGGCCCAGGTTACCATGACTTCTTTTACTCTTTCTGCTTCCGTTTTTCGAATCAGTAAGCAGTTGTATATTTTTGAAATTAATTTCTCATCTGGTCCAATTAAAATTTTATCTAATTCCTGGTTCTTGTTCTGGAAGCCAGGTTGTGCTAGATCGAATTTGTGTTTGTTTTGAATTTGAAGATATGGCCACCAATCGATGTTTATTCCCTTATCAGCCAAATTTTCCCTGGGGTTTAGTTTGTTTTGGTCGTCTAGCAACTGTTGGTAGGTAACAATTTTATCCAAGTTTATCAAATTCGGGTATATCAGGGCTTCCATCGGAGATATCCATTTAGGTAGTTGCGTGTAGTATCTCCTTCTAATTTCGAGCCAGTCCTTAATCAATACCCCCCTTAAATGGTGACTACTAAAATAATTGTGGATTTTATTTCCCTCGCACCATAAGTAGTTGTGCCACCCGTATTGCAGGTTGTGGCCCTCTATTGTTAAGATTCTTTTATTAGCTAACATTACCCATTCTTTTATCCACATAGTTGTTGCTGCTTGATGATATGTTTTCCATTCCGGTAATCCCATTCCCCCTTGAGTTCTTTTATCCTGCAGGTGCGTATATTTTATTCTGGGCTTTTTACCATTCCATATAAAGTTTCGAATCATTTTGTCCAAATCATTATAAAATTTTTCCCCTAGCTTAACCGGTGCCGTTTGAAATAGGTAGAGGATTTTTGGCAGAACATTCATTTTAATTACTGCGACTCTTCCCATCAGTGATAGTTGTAGTTTTGACCAGGTTTTTAAGTCCTTTTGGGTATTCTGTAACAACTTATCATAGTTGTCTTCTTTTATGGAAGAGCATTTCGCAGACAGCCAGATCCCTAAATACTTAATTTTTTTGGTTACCTTTAATTCCATTATTTCCTCTAGTTCTCCAATCTGGTTTTTGGGGAAATTTTTTATAATCATTTTTGTTTTTTCCTTGTTTATTTTTAAACCGGCCACACACCCAAAGTTCTCAATGTCCTTCATCAAATTCGGTCCTGAAAGTAAGGGGTCTTCCACGATAAAGACCATGTCATCCGCAAAGGCCTGTACTTTATATTGTTCTTTTTTTATGGTCAAGCCCCTAATTTCCTGATTTGATCTTATCCGATTTAAAAGGACCTCTAGTGACATAATAAATAGTAGTGGGGAGAGCGGGCACCCTTGTCTAACACCCTTTCCAATTTGTATCCTCTCCGTTAGTTCCCCATTGACTATAATATTTGCAGATTGCCGTGAATATATAGATTCTATAATCTTAATAAATTTGTCGCCAAATTTCATCATTTTTAGTTGAGTGGTTAGAAAGTTCCAATCTAGGTTATCAAAGGCTTTCTGAGCGTCGACAAAGATTAATGCAAGTTGTTTCTCGGATCTTGTTTGATAGAATTCCAGGGTATCAATTATTATTCTTGTATTGTTTCTAATATGTCTTTTTGGGAGAAAGCCGTTTTGATCCGAATGGATACTTTGATTTAATATTATTTTTAGTCTTTCCGCCAATATTGATACAAAGATTTTGTAATCTGCATTTAACAGGAATATGGGTCTATAATTTTGGACCTTGCTACTGTCCGCCTCTTCCTTTGGTATTAGGGTGATGTAAGCTTCCCCCCATGATTTTGGGACCCTACCATTTTGTAGTGCCTCATTACATAGTTCTAATAATTTGTCTTCTATGGTATTTTGAAGTTTTTTATATATTTCCGACGGAAGCCCATCCGGCCCAGGTGTTTTATTGTTTTTTTGTTTTTGAATGGCCTTTTTCAGTTCTTCTTGTGTGATTTCTTTATCGAGCATCTCTCTCATCTCCTCCGACAAGACTGGAAGCTTCTGCTTTATAAGGTATTTTCTGATGTCTTGTTCATTAATTTCGTCTTGTTTATATAGTTTCCTATAATAGTTCTGTACTATCTTTTTCTTTTCTCCTATTTCTTGTTTCAAATTCCCCTCCTCGTCATACAGTTGTTTAATAATTCTTTTGACCTTCTCCTTTCTTATTTTGTGGGCCAACCATCTCCCAGTTTTATTTGCATGTTCAAAGTAATTCTGCTTCATTCTCTTAATGTTTTGTGCTATTTCCTCTTGAGAGATCAAATTTATTTGGTGTTTAATTAACTCTCCTTTTTCCCTGTGTCTACTATTTTCTGGCTCTTTCTGGGTCAGCAGTTCCGTCTCTCTTAATTCTTTGTTCAGTGTATTAAGTTTTTTCCTGTGCATTTTGTTTCTTCTTATTATATAGGCTATGGATATTCCCCTCACAACTGCCTTCATCGTATCCCAAACATTTTGTATTGAGGTCTGCTCTTTACCGTTTTCTTTAAAGAAGTAGCCCAATTCCTTTTCTATTTGTTGTACAAATTGTTTCTCTTGTAGTATGTTCTGGTTTAATGTCCACCTAGCTTTTATCCTTGCCTTCTTCCCTTTCCATTGCCATAAGACTGGGTGATGATCGGCCCACTTGTTGGTTATTATTTCAATATTTACAGTATCCATGAGTAGCTCCGAGTTTGACCAAACCATGTCGATACGGGACCATGAATTATGTGGATGGGAGTAAAACGTGTACTGTTGCATCTTGTCATTCATTGCTCGCCAGACATCATAAAGATCTAAATCCTTCACCATATTTACATAGGCAGACGGTAGTTTCCTTCTTGTGCTTTTCTTGTGAGAACCCTTATAGTCCATCTTACCGTCTGCTATAGGGTTGAAATCCCCTAGAATACATATATTTTGCCACTCTATTTCATTTATCCTCTTATATAGATTAATATAAAATCTCTCTTGTTTTTGATTTGGGGCATAGATTCCAACTAGTAAAAAATTTTTCCCACCATTAATTATCTCCACCATTAATACCCTACCGTCTTTGTCTGCATGTATTAATTTGGGGTTCAACCATTCTTTTATATACATCACAATTCCTCTTTTTCTGGTTTGTGCTGACGAGCAGAATGTTTTACCTAGTTTTGGACAGACCAACAGGTTATTGTATTTTTCTTTAATGTGGGTTTCCTGAAGACAGATTACATCTAACTTTTGTTTCACTAGATCCAACAGTACACGTTTTCTTTTGGAAGTTATGTTAAGACCATTTACATTTGCTGATAGTACATTCGTTTCCCACTCTTCAATTCCCTTACACGTTATTCGTTTTGAGGGCGCCTTTGGATCGAGTCTCGATGGGTGACCTTGCTCTCGAATCTTCTCTGCCATATCTCTCTCGTTCTCTGGCCTCTCCTGGCCCCCGCCCCTCTGGTTGAGTTTCAATTATAGTGTCCTCCTGTCTTAAAAGTCCTTCTTTATTAAATCTCTCATCGTCTGCTAGTAAAAGTTCCTGGAATTCTTGAGGTTTCGCCAAGGTATCTATCCGGTATTTCTTTTCCCTCCATGTTATCAACATTCCTTCTGGAAGGAGCCATCTGAACTGGATTCTGTCTCTGTTTAAACGTGTGGAGAGGAAGTTGTATTTCCTTCTCTTCTCTCTGACTCTCCGTGGAGTCTGTTTTAAGATGAGAATTTCTTTACCTTTGTATGTTAGAGAGTCCCCTCTTATTGTACTTAGAATGTCCTCTCTCAGCTGTCTTCTCAACACCCTCACATGGATCTCCCTCGGAAGCCGGTGGCGTCTCGCGAAGCCTGTATTGACTCTATAGGCTTCGTCTAGATCATTAATAACCTCTTTTTTCGGCCTGCCGAGGACTAATCCCAGGATTTCTCCAATCAGCTCCCGGAGGTTTTCATCTTTTGCTTCCTCCACGTTTTGTAGTCTTAAATAATATGCTGATCGCTCTAATTCTAGCTGGAGGATGGCCTCCTCCAGGCTTGAGTTTATAGATTCCAGATTGTCCTCTACTTTGTCTATCCTTTTTTCCGCTATTTCCGTTCTCCCCTTAACATTTTGAATTTCCTGCTCATTTTTCAGCAGCGCTGCTTGTATTACTCCTATACGTTCCTCAATTTTTCCCATATTGTTTCTTACTTCATGCATTTCATTCTTTACTCCCTCCAGGCCTTTGGTGACACTTTCACCCATCTTCAATATTGTCTCTTGTAGGGAGTCCATTGTTACTACTACCTGGTCTTGTAGGGTTGGGGCTGCCTTATCTCCCGTTTGCCTGCCCTCAGGGGACTTTTCCCTCACCGGGGTAGATAGGGGAGTTTGCTTTTTACTCCCTTTAATTAAAGTTACTGTTTTTGTTGCCATTTGCTTTGATTCAGCTCTTCCCCTTTAAGGTGTAAGTCTAGTACCTTCTGAATGCTGTTTGAGTAGTTATACAGAGCCCGGGGTACATACAGGGTAATTAAGCTGGAGCAGGGCTGTGAAATATAGGCTCAGTTAATTCTATAGTATCTGGGAGAGTCAGGAAGAGAAACGTTTCAGCGTGATATGACAGGGTGCAGGAGAGGCCAGAAAGTATTTAGAACTCACCCATCAATCTCTTCCTGTTGTCAGTGTAGTGTTTTCCTTCTGCTGTCTCTGGCTGTAATATGACACCACGTACTTCAAACCCTTGTGATTAAGCTTCTTTCCTTTTTCCCAGGCAGGCAAATCCAGCTGACTGCCTTTCTCTCCTCCGTCTCGTCCTCTGTTAATCCTCAAATTTAAATAGTCCAAAGCCTCGGTCTTCTTCTAACCACTACGTCAATCAGCTTTCACAAAAGTTTTCTGTTTGTATTTAATAGCCGCTGCAGATAAATGCGCCCACACACGTATCTGTATTTATTGCAGTTAAGTTGTTTATCTTTTAGATTTAGGCTTTTAAGTCAGATCTTGTGATTACCGTCATTCGATCCGCTATGTTCCCTGCTGCTGTCTCTCCCTTCCTTATTAGTGGCTGGCAGTCACGTCTTCTGGTCGGCCATTAATCAGCCGACCTCTTTTGCATGAACTCTGAGGGAGCCTCTTGCTTCGTGGGGGGAGATCGCCTTTCACCCTCCACTGCACAGAAGTTTCCCCTCTCCAAAGGTCCTCGCACCACGAAGGGACCTTGCCTATTACGGCCACGCTCGTGGAAAGACCGGGCGAACCGAACAGAGAGTCTGTCAGCAGCCCGTTCCCAGCGTGACGCCAGACCAGAAGTTCCCGAGAAGGTGGAGTCTTATCATATGTTTTTACTGCTGCCAAAGCACTAGTTGGTGGACTCCCCCTCCCAAAAAAACCCCATCCCAACAGTAGATCACTTGGTTTCCTTAATGGACAAAATTTAGGCAGCATGTCGGAGGGAAGCCAGTTTGGCATATTTGGGAAGCACTGAGTAGACCATCTCCAGGCTCAAGCTACAAGAGGAAAACATGATATGAAAGGCAATTCATTTGCTTACCCTTGTCTGTTCCTAATTGGTCAATTTTATTGAAGTATTGAAGTACTCCATTGAAGATCTATCCAGAAACTGACTACTTATGTAAAATGTCCATTATTTTTTTTTCCTTTTTCAAATAAAATTAACCATTTTCCCCACAAAAAATGATCAATGCTTTTGAGGAGGGTCTTGTTATAATACTAATTTTCAGTTTTATTTTTCTTTTTTAAATTGCTATGCTTATCAGTTATGAGATTTTGTGGGTTTGCATATATAGTTTTTGTTTGTTAATTTTTTTGCAGAACGACATTACATTAATTGTGCAAATGTTGTAATTTCCTTTTGTTTAAAAAGTATGTGTTTGTATGTGGTGTGTGTGTGTGTGTGTGTTTGTACGGTAACTAAATAAATAAACAGTATATAATAATACACAATAATTCAAAGTTTTAAAAGCAAAAGTCCTACCTCCTCTTTTGTTTAGTTTGGCAAACCCAGGCGAATAGCTATTTGATGTAGATGACAGAGATGATGAACTGCTGAAGAAGGAGGATGCTAAGTTGGAGACCAGAGGTTCTTCACATTTTTCTGAAAAACAAAAAAGCATGACATTTTATAGATTTCTGCATAGCTTTATTGCATTATCACTTTTGAAAACAAAGTGGTATATTGAGAACATGATACTTAAATATCTAAGTTCCTGCAACATCTCAAATAACAAAAGCAAAATAATAAATAAATAAATAAAATTTAAAAATCCACATAATGAATATATTTCACATTGCCCGAGTAATAATGAAATACCTGCTGATGGCAGTAAAATTGGATTACATTCCAAAAATGGTATGACTCAAATACAAATTAATTAGAACATTTAAAAACTGTTCAATCTACATTTGTGGGCTATTTGAGAGTGAAGTCTTAGACTTTGTTTCATCATTAGCCAGGTCAGTAATTCCACTTGTAATTAAGACTGTGACTCATAAAAAAATCTTACAGTACTATCCTTCAGCTACCATCCTTGACTTTTTAATTTCCATACTGTTTTGGCCCTAAAAAATGCCCTGAATAAAATTCAGAAATGATAGTTCCACAGCTTGTCTTCACATTCATGTTTTCTCATACCTCCCATCAATTTTTGCTAGCATAGTTGTAAGGATACAGTCAAAGGATCAGTGTACGTGAAATTGCAATTTTTTACTTGAGAGATGTACTCTCCAAATATCCCTTTCCTTAGGAAATATGTATATAAGCCATTTCCTTTGGATTTCAATAGTTATCACTTCAGTTTCCATCCACATCTTCCATTGATTTGCATTTCTAAGATCCACAAACATAACACACACTCAATATTAATGCTTAACAAATCTAAGAATGATACAAACATATCTGTTTTGCTTTAGCAAACACCTATAGACACACAAATACACAAACACATACATACCGTGTTTCTCCAAAAAGACAACCTACCTTCAAAGGGAGTTCTATCATGTTTTTTGAGTGCATCCGAATATATCAAGCCCCACCCACAAAATTAGCCCTAATTAAGACCCTGCCCACCCTAGGGTGCAGGGGGTGAGATGATGTACACAGGTGAAAAATAAGCTAGGGTAGGGATGGAGGGGTGGAGCTGCCCTTCTTACCAGGCTTGCACACCCTGACACCTGCCTTGCCTTCTTCTATGGCCACGTCTTCTGCAGTCACTTGCCACCACTCTCATGCATCACCCTGGACTCTGTTTTACCTTCAGATGCCTACCAGAAGGCATCTACAGCCAATAGCTCTGTTATCAGCTGCAGGCACTGAAGGTGAAATGGAGGCCGGGGCGATGCATGCAAGGGGCAGCAAACGGTCACAGAAGAAGTGGCCAGCAGCGGGCTCCTGCTGGGCAGGGCTGTCAGTGCCACTGCCACAAGGTGAGTCAATAATTAGAACCCCCTAAAAGGAAGGCCTAGTCATTTTTTCTGGGATCAAAATAAAACCTGGCCTTCTTTTTGGAGAAACACGGTATATTTCTCCAATTGCTATAGAAGTAAGTATATACTTTTCTTAAGGATGGTTTATCTGTTTTATTAATCAGTGATATCATTAGGGCACATCAGAAATCCTTCCTCTGGATATGACATCACACTCTTCTACCCAAGATGTGACATGTACAAATCTGCTACCCAGATATGATCTCCTCCTAGATGTGACCTTTATCTAAAGTGATGCAGCACTTATAAGGCCATAATACTAAACTCATATGACATGTTGAATCTAATCCTATCAAGAACAAAATCATAACCCAAATGGATATGGTATGTGATCCTAACCCTATCAAGAAAATGGATTGTGCATTGTGAAACCATAGCTTAATGATTTTTATTTTTGTGAATAAAAATGCAGTGAATGCAGACCATAACTCAAAATGAAGGTTATGTACATTATATCATGGGAAAAGGGGTTATTCATGTCCCATCCAACATGACCTGATGATATTATTTACAGTGAAAATTGATAATGTCACTGATTAAAGAGATAAACTGTTATTAAAAAAGGTATATGCTCTTATTTTTGTTGCATTTAAAAAGCAACTATTTATATCATTTCCAAATCTCCTTTACACACTTCAGCAGTTTTTGGTATCCTGTGAATCAGAATGGCAGTGTCATGTCTATCTTGCTTGATCCAAGATTTAGGGAAATAACCAATTTACACCCTGTTAATCACTGCAGATGCAGCAAGAAATGACTCTGTAGAGCTTAATCTGCTTTTGCAATAATCTATATAATCCTTTAAGTACTTTGCTTATATTGGCTTTAGTACAGAAAATATTGGCTCATTGTTCCTGTCTAAAAAGTTAGAGGAAAAAGTTTAAAAATCCATTTTTTGTTGAAGTGACTGTGTACAATAAAATGTAGTTTATGTTAGGTTTAACATTTAACTTTAAGGAAAATCAACATCATTGTTTTACTTCTACTTCTTAGCTGCTTACAATGAACATGTAATTCAATCCATTTATTATGGATTACAAATGCTTATGGAAATTAAATGGACCTAATGCTGTTCAAAAAGTTAAAAAAAATATTATTTGAAAAAATAAATTTGCTTACAAGCAGCACATATTAAAAAAAGGATATAAAATATTTGACAACAATGGAACAGTTTTGCATATAAACTCCCAACTTCTATTGACAGATAAAATGTTAGATATGTTGGGATGGAAATTAATTTTCATGGGGTTAAAAATCTGATATTTGGTTTGTATGCCTTAAATATGGATAAATAAATGTTCTATGAAGGACTTACAGAAAGCCTAATAGGCCTTTCTCATGAAAATTGGTGTTTCATGGGAGATTGGAATAGTTCTTCCACAAGTAGACAGAACTTTTAAGAAAAATATTAAAATTATACAAGATAAGCAAAAAACATTATTAGTTAGAAAATTTTGAGCTTGTTGATAGCAATTCAAAAGAATTTACTTATTTTTCTAAAAGAATAGATCTTTTTCAAGAATGGATATTATTTGGATTTGAACATAATTTTTTATCCTTGATGCTAACATATAATTCATTTCTGTGAGCTTCCCTTTTAACTGTTAATCTCAATTCCTAATATTTCTAATTTTCATATAATCATTAGTTCTAACTCCACCATAAATCAAGTGAAATTGAAATAAATATTGAATAAATATTACAAATTTTGCAAATATTAAATAAAATTACAGTTATGATTCATCACATTTTAGCTTTTACAAATAATACTGAGACTTTATTTAAAAAGGAACCTGGTTGATTGTGATTTATGTTTTAGCTATTGAGGACAAAACTGGAGAAGTGGAAAAGCAATTTTGCAAACAAGAAAAGGAATAATGAGTCAAAAGACATTATAAAAGTTTCATTTACAAAATGTTCTGGAGGATATTTGCTCCTCTCTTTGTCATAAAAATCATTCAGAAAAACTGGACAATTATACTTAACAAATCTCAGTTTTCTTGTAAAGGAAGCTTTAACAGTTTATTTTTATATAAATTTTCCCCATTTCCATATTATTTGGTTATCTAATTGTAAGTGGTAGTTGATTTATTCTTTGCTCAACCAATATTCAAATTAAAAATATTTAGAATATAAGATTTATGTGGATATATTTTAAGAAATAAGGACCCAGATTGTTTGGGGTGTGTGTGACCCTGTAAACCACTTAGAGAGGGCTGTAAAAGCACTGTGAAGCAGTATATAAGTCTAAGTATTATTGCTATTATGGTCATAGACCAGCAAAAGACAAGAAAATCTGTGTGTGTGTGTGTATGTATCTATGTATGTGTAGAGAGAGAGAGAGAGAGAGAGAGAGAGAGAGAGAGAGAGAGAGAGAGAGAGAGAGAGAGAGAGAGAGAGAGAGAGAGAGAGAGAGAGAGAGAGAGGGAGAGATTTTTACTGTTGCCTTTTTGTTACATTTGTTGTATTTGTGCTGATTTATTTATTTATTTATCAGCACAAATACAACACACACACACACATACATACATACATACATACATACATACATACATACATACATATATATAAAAGCAAAATACCACTCATGCATCATCACAAAATCTCCAGAACCGTAAAGGTACTCACTAAGAAAGGATTTTTTTGAAATGACCATCAGTGCATTAATTTTTTCTATATTATTATTAACATGCTCTCATGCTAAGGAATTCTACTTCCCTTCCCAACTTGAAAAGAAATCTGTTCCAAATGCAAAACACAAGCAGAGGAGAGGAGTTTCAGTTTCAGAACAGTTGAGCTAAACCACACCCAGGCTCCTTCCTTATTCCTTCTTGCTCACACAGCAAATACTGTTTCAAACAGCCCTCTGATGTGAGGGAGTTCTACTCCCACTTCTCACCTCAAAAGAAACTGTTCCAAATACAAAACACAACCAGAGGAGAGGAGTTTCAGTTTTACTTTCACAACAGCAAGCAACTTTACTACAGTTGAGTTAAGCCATGGCCAGGTTCCTTCCTATCTCTTTCTTGGTCTGATAGATGCTGGTAGGCAGAGGCAGATTTTAAAACAGAAAAAGATTTACAGACGCAGTTAGGAAAGCACAAGGAAACTGCACACAAGCATCGTCAAACTCATCCCCAAGTCAGTAGACAGGCTGTAAAAAAGTATGTATCTAATAACCCTTACATTAATCACTCACAAATGAGATCAATGCAGGAGAAAGGAGCTGACGTCACAATGATATGACATGCAATCTCGGGGCTCCAAGATCACAGTCGAAACTTTTGCCTCTGGATGGTCCATCTGGACCTAAACCGTCCCAAAGAGATGGTGACAGGGAAGAGTACGTCTTGCTGATCTCAGGGACATCTCAAAGTCCCTGATTGATCCAAGAGAACCTAGACGGCGACAAAAAGCACAGCCTCAAGCTGATGAAGTCAGGACAGCTCCACAATGGAAGGAAAAGTGGAAAGAGAAAGTGAGTCCATCTGGTGAGGAAATTTTATTTTTATAAAATAGCAATAGCAATAGCAGTTAGACTTATATACCACTTCATAGGGCTTTCAGCCCTCTCTAAGCAGTTTACAGAGTCAGCATATTGCCCCCAACAACAATCCGGGTCCCCATTTTACCCACCTCGGAAGGATGGAAGGCTGAGTCAACCTTGAGCCGGTGAGATTTGAACAGCCGAACTGCAGAACTGCAGTCAGCTGAAGTAGCCTGCAGTGCTGCATTTAACCACTGTGCAACCTCGGCCCAAAAAGATTGAAGCTAAATTAAATTGGTAAAGAAAAGGAAAAAAGCAGCAGAATTAAGCATTCTTGGACAGTGTGTTATCTTTTTTATTTTATGTTTTCCATCGATGGAAGTTTTGTGAATTTTTTTACTTTTTAAAGTGAAAGCTTCGGATTTTCTTCTTCTATTTCTTTTTTTATTTATGGATTAATTTTTTTCTTTACTTCTACAATATTGGTTGGGATGGATTCTTTCTTTTTATTTGGTTTCATTTAAGAACTTTATTTTTTCCAAAGCCTGAAACATAAAGAAGATTTAAAAGGTATATAAAGAGGGTAGCAACCTTAGAGGGAAAAGAAGTTACACTGCCACTTGGAGGTTGGAGGTTGGGACCTGGAAACATTGTTTTTTCTTTGTTCCCTTTGTTCGTTTTGACCTTGCACTTCAAAGGCCTCAGCTTGTTTATAAAGAAGGGCATGGATTGTTTATGCAGGTGCTCTTTGGATGCTTGTTGCTAGCTGGAAAGAAGTGAAAACCAAGATTTATTTTTAAACTAGAGTTTCAGTGTTTATTAATTACAAGGATGACACAATTTCAAAAAGAAACCATAACACTACAACAGATTATGTCAGGAATTCAAAAATTATTAGAAATAACAGAGAGAATTGAGAAGAGATTGGAAAATTTTGAAAATATAAGTTTTAATGCAGCAAAACCTGATGGAAAAGTGGAAGATATTCAGCAAATGGAAAAAGTGGCAGCTGGACTCCTAAAAACCCAGGGGGAAAATGAACAAAGAGGCAAGATAACTGTGGATATTGACAGTGAACTGAGCAGGGACGTGCACTCACTAGAGGCAGGGGAGGTGGGGCCTCACCAGTCTCCTCAGGAAAGGAAGGAATTTTAAAGATTTTATTTTAAATAATTAAGGCCAAGCTAGTTGCTACCAGACTTCAACTCACAGTGATTTGGAGTGTACATAGTGTTTAAGTATAGGAGGAGGCCAGAGAACTCGGGGCCTCCTTTGCATAAGGATTTTTTTGCCTTTTAAGGGTTAACCAAGGGTTAAAAAGCAAAAAAAATATATGCAAATGAGGCCCATTGTTCTCGGGCCTCTTTCTGCAGAGGGCATGTGGTGGCTCTAGGAGCCACTATCCTAGCCTGCCTGGCCCTGGAGCCTAGCTAGACCGAATCTGGAATTTTGGCGTAGCTGAAAGGTATGTTGGTCAGAGGGAGGGGGCAGGGGGGGAGGAATTCAATTTATTTGTAATTTAAGTAATTGTAATTTATTCTTATTGTGTGTGTGTGTGTGTGTGTGTGTGTGTTTCTTTCTTAACTTCACTCAAACAAACTCTCTCTCAATTTGAGAGAGAGTTTGCTTGAGAAGAGAGGGAAGGAGCAGACGCAGGGAGGGGAGCCTTGTTTGTTTGAGAAGAGAGGGGCAGCCCTCTCCCCCCTATCCTGCTCCCCTCTTCCTTTCCTCCTCCTCCTCTCCCCCTTCTTCGCCGGCTGCCACCTCGCCCCCTGCCTCGTCCGTCCCCCCCGCTGTGTCCCCCAGGCGTCTCACGTTTATGGCGGGCATAAACGCGAGATGCCTGGCAGACACAGAGGTGGGGATGGAAGTGGGGGGCGAGGAGGAACCGCAGAGGCAAAAGGCGAAGAGGGGTGTGGGGGGTGTTTGCAGCCCTGGTTCCATCTCCCAGCAGCCCCAGGAGGAAACAGCGAAAAGGGGGGGGGGTGTTCCAAGAGGCCCCCTCCCCTTTTGGCACTCCACAAGCCAGGCCCACAGCGGCAAGAGGATCCGCTCCGCTTCTATCGCCCCCCCGCTCCAGAGAAGCCGGCTGGGCAAGTCCTTGCAGCCCCGGTTCCATCTCCCAGCAGCCCCAGGAGGAAACGGGCCAGCCCCGCTTCCCTCCCCGGACTTTCTGGCAGTGGAGGACAGCATTCCGCTCCCTCTTCCAAGCCCCGAGTGGCCAGCCTTTTGCCTCCATGGCTCTTGCTCCAGCCTTTTCCGGGCTCCTCCTCGGCAGGCCTGCCGGAACTCTGGGAAAAAGCGGCGGGAGCGGAATGCTGTCCTCTATTGCTGGAAAGTCCGGGCAGGGAAGCGGGGCTGGCCCGTTCCCTCCTGGGGCTGCTGGGAGAGGGAACCGGGGCTCGTGGAGACTCACTCGCAGACGGCTTCTCTGGAGAGGAGGGGGGGCGATAGAAGTGGAGCGGATCCTCTTGCTGCTGCGGGCCTGGCTTGCGGAGTGCCAAAAGGGGAGGAAGCCTCTTGGAACACCCCACCCCCACCCCTCTTCACCTTTCGCCTCCGCAGCTCTCGCTCCAGCCTGCTGCGGGGGGGGGGGGGGGCAAAAGGCACTTTCTTTCTTTTTGCCTCACCAGCCAGAACCTTCACCGCACGTCACTGGAACTGAGTGTGGTTGGAGATGGAAAGAGTGAAACAAGGAAAGGGAGGATAGATGGAAAGATGCTTAATACAGATTTCATGGTATAGAAGAAAAAAGAGAAGAATGGATGGACTTAAGGAGAGAAATTTTGACCAAAACACTAGATAAACTGATTAAGGAAGCTGATGGAGGTTTTGAGATTTTATAACATATGTAATAAGCAACAAGTTGCGAAGAGAAGTCCAAACATATTTCATTAAGGAAATAACCAGAAGATCAATTCCACAAATGGCAGAAGAAATAGGACTACACTATTATTGGAAAGATATTGGTTGAGATATGAAAATTAATAAAATACTAGTCAAATTTAGTTAAAATTAGAGCATTATGTTAAAAATGTAGTGATAATGATGAAGTTAGATAAATAATTGATAATGATAACGATGTATACACATGTATTGGTTTGATAAGAGGAAATTTGGTATACATTTTTAAATGGTGAAAAAAGGGGAAAAAGTAAGTTAAACACAGTCAAACTAAATGACTGATAATGATAATAATGTAATAATTTGTAGTGACATGATAAAAGAGAAAACTGGATATAAATTGTAAACAATGATTAAGAAAAGAGGTTTAATTTTTTTTGTTAAAATTAGAGAATTATGTTAAAAATGTAGTGTTAATGGATAAAGTTAGATAAATAATTGATAAGGATAACAATACATATATATGTATCAGTTTGATAAGAGGAAACTTGGTAAAAAATTTAAATGATGAAAAAAGAGGAAAAAAGTTAGTTAAACTTAGTCAAACTATTGCTAAATATATGACTGATAATGATAATAATGTAATAATTTGTATTGACAGGATAAAAGGAACATTGGATAAAAGTTGTAAACAATGATTAAGAAAAGAGGTTTAAAAACTTTGTTATTAAACATAATTATTTTTTAATTTTGAATGTGTTATAAAGGAATAATGTGATTGGATGATATTGAAAATAGATAAGAGAAAGCCACTATGTGGTTTTGTTTTAAATTTGGGATGTTTGTTATAAAGGGACGTTAAAACAACTATAGTCATATGAAGGATGAGGTATGATGATAGCAATTATATATAAATATATGTGATGTAAAGTAGATAATTTGATATGAATTAGAGGTGATGACAGTGGAAGGGATGTACGAAAATTCTGTATAACCAATTGATACACTTTCTACAACTTTGTAATGGTGGATGATTTTATTTGTTTTTATTTTTAAAAAAATGAAAAAAAAACAAAAACAAATGAGATCAATGCCCTGGACTAATAAGTATTTGTCTGGTTTCAAATATGAACCTCAGATTAGTTACTCCAAGGACAAGGTTGTTGATCTTGGACCATGGTTACCCTATGCCAGGTGGCAGAGTGAGAGTCCTAGGGTGTGCTGCAGTGGCAGTAAAGTCCACCACCCTTCCCTTCAGCCCTACCCTGAACCCTTATACAGCCTTCTTACCCACCAGCATCCAATGGCAAAACACTTTCTTTCCGCTTTCCGGAAGTACAATGGATGCTTCCAAATGACATCTTTTGGAGCCAGAGAGGTGAAGGAGGGAAAT
This sequence comes from Thamnophis sirtalis, assembly GCF_051295495.1. Classification (NCBI taxonomy): domain Eukaryota; kingdom Metazoa; phylum Chordata; class Lepidosauria; order Squamata; family Natricidae; genus Thamnophis; species Thamnophis sirtalis. The sequence continues at coordinate 76,760,443 of NW_028261384.1, read as the reverse complement.
TTTATGCCAACATTCAAAGTGCAGGGGCAGGTCTACCACAGGATAGGGAATATCATGGTGGGGCCTCAGCAGCAGCCTTCATTTCTCAAGATATACTTTGTTGGTAATGATGACAATGAGAGAGACATCCATTGTGGAATCCACTTAGGCATTAATCATCAACTGGTTAGCCAACTACAGAAATTGCTGTGTGAATGCAACAAATATATTCTGGAACTTAAGGCTGCTGTTGATTCTGTTCCTAAGGGCCACAAGGACTTCCAAGTGATAATTAACACCAATAGGAAGCTTTCTGGAGAGCACTGAGGTCATTTCAATGCCCCCACGACTACAGAAATGGTTGTTCTCATTGTTGGCAGGAATTTTTAAAAGAGAGATATCGTTCTCCACAACAGAGACAACAGGTTGTTATGAATCAGTGAGACGCACTGGACCTATGACGCTCTCCAATACCCTATGATGTTCTGCCATGAAGAAGATGGCTATTACATCAATATACCTCAGTGCGACACAAACACCAAGGTTTACACCAAGGTTTCTCTCAAGAAGACCATGTCTGCTGCTGCCTTTTACAGCTGCAGGATAATGGAGCATGATGGCGAAGAATGCTACCTAGCTAGAGAAGGTTAAAAAAATGTGTTGATTGAATTATCTTTTAATATATCAAAGAATAAGATCCACAGAACCAATTTTTCTATAGGGCATTAGAACAGAATTCTTAGGACACATGCAGAAGGATACTGGAATTGAAATTATCAGCCTCTCAAAATAAATTAGATCTGGAAACCAAAGTCATAGAAGTGAATATTACTTTTATCACAAAGATAATAAATATATTGCATGACTATCTTTATAAAAATAAACATAGCAAAAATAGCGCATGTCTGAATGAACTCCCCCTGCCCCATATCTTCTTTTTTTGTAGTTTTTTTTATTTTTAAACAAAACACAAAACATAAAACCTTCATCAATTACATTGATTACATATAGCGTGTCGTTTGGTTACAGACTTTTGTGCATTCTTTCCAGAATCACCACTTTCTGTTGTATATAAAATCACAAATTATCCATCAAATATACATAGATACATTATTATCATCGTACATCATTTGCTCAGTTACAATTGTTATTCCTTCATTTAAAAAAAAATATTCTAGGTATTGGGTTCATATAATTGCATCATTCTTAGTCTATTTAATAATAATATGCCTTTATAATATCACCAGTGACGTGCGGTGAAGCTTCTGGCTGGTGCGGCGGCTCCCCCCCCCCGCAGCAGGCTGGAGCGAGAGCCGCGGAGGCAAAAGGCGAAGAGGGGTGGGGGGTGGGGTGTTTGCAGCCCTGGTTCCGTCTCCCAGCAGCCCCAGGAGGAAACGGCAAAGAGGGGTGGGGGGTGTTCCAAGAGCCCCCCTCCCCTTTTGGCACTCCGCAAGGCTTGCCGGAGCTCTGGGAGAAAGCGGCGGGAACGGAATGCTGTCCTCTATTGCCGGAAAGTCCGGGGAGGGAAGCGGGCTCGTGGAAACTTGCTCACAGCCGGCTTCTCTGGAGCGGAGGGGGGGGCGATAGAAGTGGAGCGGCAAGAGGATCTGCTCCGCTTCTATCGCCCCCCCCTCCGTTCCAAAGAAGCCGGCTGCGAGCGAGTCTCCACGAGCCCTGCTTCCCTCCCCGGACTTTCCGGCAATAGAGGACAGCATTCCGCTCCCGCCGCTTTCTCCCAGAGCTCCGGCAAGCCTTGCGGAGTGCCAAAAGGGGAGGGGGGGTTCTTGGAACACCCCCCCACCCCACTTCGCTGTTTCCTCCTGGGGCTGCTGGGAGACGGAACCAGGGCTGCAAACACCCCCACCCCCACCCCTCTTCACCTTTCACCTCCGCGGTTCCTCCTCAACCCCCACCTCCTCCATCCCCAAGTCTGTGTCCACCAGGCGTCTCACGTTTATGCCCGCCATAAACTTGAGACGCCTGGCGGACACAGCAGGGGGGGTCGGAGGAGGCGGAGGGGGGCGAGGTGGCAAGCATGCCACCAGTTTGGGAGCTACTGAATATAATCATTTGTCACAGACACTGGAGCTGGGATAGATCCAGGCTGGGATCGCTGGCATTGTCAACATCTAAGAAGAGCTGAGGGGTAGGAACCTCCTTGTGCTCAACAGGCGATTCAGAGAATAAGTTACTGCTCTTGGCCTTCTTGACAGGTTGTTCTTGGCTGCCTCAACCAAGGTACTGATCATCACAGTACTAGTGATCACCTTTGCCTTGTGAAGAAGGGACTTAAAGAGAGCAGGTTGAAAGGGGCCAGTGAAGGCCGGCTTGTCAAAGATCATATGCTCATCGTCCGAGAGGATGTGTTCCATGCCCACCTCCTCAGCAGCTAGTGAGTTCTCACTGTGCATGGAAGGCTTGGGAGCGGGAGGATCCTGATTGGGAAGAGGAATGTCTCTACTCTGGCCCTGGTTCCCTGTTTAGAGGAGATGGGTCTGTGCTGGAAAGCAAACTCCATGGCTAGCATTATAGCCTGTGAAATGAATTCCTGCTGTTCTTCAGAAAAGCATGCTGTGGTTGGTCTAGGGTCAGGTGTGACCTCCTCCTCCTCACTGGAGTTGTCAGGAGACTCCTCAGCAGCCATGGGAAAGCACTTGAAGGGTGCAAAATCCTCCTCGAAGCAAGCTGCCTCAAACTCTTGAGAGATAGAAATGTCATCTGGAATCCTGTGTCTCATCCCTGGTCTGAGTTGCCTCAGTCTGTCTTGGGGAAGATAACCATCAGGGCCTTTTGCGCCTTAGCAAATTGTTTTTCCAAGGCCTTCAATCATCTAGTGGCATCTCTGTCAGCTGAAAAGGACTTATGAGAAGATATCTTGGACCTGCCTGACTTGTTAGAGCTCTTGGATGACCCCTTAGCTGCTTTCTTCTTTGGGGGAAAGAGGAAATGATGGAGGATGGGCCTGGGGAGTGTTCTTCTTTCTCATGACCCTGATCAGCCATACTTGGAGGTAGTTAGGCTGGCAAACGCAAACACTCCACTTACCACCTCTGGACCAGGTCTCTGTGGTTCACTTCATGGACAGGAATCTGCCACAGCCTCACCAGGTTTTGACTGAATACTTGGACAGGGAATGGTCCAGGGCTGGATTGCGAATAGCGCTCGGGCAACCTCGTTCGAGGCCCCTGGCACTGGCACTGCTACATTGAAGGTTGCAGCTGCACAAATGATGATGTGTCAGAATAAGAGCTGCTGTGGTAGACCAGGGCTTTCAGGGAGGAATAAAGTCTTTCGGAACTGCCAGATTGCTGCAGAGGAATCCCAATGAGAAGGCTGCAGGGCGGGAAGAAACAATAGCCTGGCACTGATCTTCCAAGCTTCCACTGAGGCCTGCTGTGCTGTGAATGCTATCCCTGCCACTAGATCTGCAATTTGTGTCCAAAATGGGGGGCACGACAAAACCGCGATCCAAAATGGCAGCTGCCTCAAGCTAGTGTTCAAAATGGTGACTGCACTCCTCTCAACCGATGATCCTTCTCAGATGACAGTTCGGGATTCCTACTGAGGCCACAAGTGAAGCTCACCCGGTCTGAAAAAGCTAGCCATCCTGCTAGCTGCTGTGATGCCTTGCAGAAGCAACAAACCTCATGGAGAGACTGCTTTCCACCAGCAGAGGTTCAGCGGTGCAATTTGACAGCTCCAACCTTGTGTGAGGCCTGAGGGGAGCTCACTGCTGGCAAGCCTCGAAAGGCCATTTGACAACTGTCAAAATCCCCCGCACTAGTTCTCTCTATATTTCTGCTACTGTTAAACAAATGGAGATCCCAAAAATAGTTCAAAGTCAATTTCTCTGCTCAGTAACTGAGGAGAGAGTCAAAAGTCACTCTGATGGGCTTGACTGAGTTGATAAAACTGAAGTCAAGCTGGGAGGCATGGCTAAAAGACTCTAAAATTAACTCAGTCACGGGCAGACAAACTGAAGTTGAACCTATGCTTGGATTTTCCAAGCAGCGCACAGGAGAATAAGTTTTTGTTGAAAGATGAATGTAATTTAAATTGGCCATTACATCATATTTTAATATTTATTTTATTCATTTATGAAATTTATATAGCTGCCCATCTTTATGTTACTCTTAAGAGGAATTTTAATATTAATTTCCATTAGATACTTTATACAGATATAAATGTTAGAGCAGCATATATTTTAGATTTTATTTTTGTAAATGTAATATAAAGAAAACGTAACTTCTATATTAATTAACATAATAACCATTTTTTTATAGATGAGAAAAGGAAAGACGGAAGCTTGAGCAGGCTGATAAAGCAGATTGCAAGTATCAGGTAAATAAAATAAAGTTAAAAATATGGATTTCTGAAAGGGCATTTGTGTCCATGTTTGAGTTGCTTTAAACTTTATGCTTCATTTAGTCCTTAACCACTAAGCCAAACATACTATAAAATGCAGCAGAATAATTTTCACCATTTGGGAGAGAAGGGGAAAAAATCCTTTCAGCTTTTTGGCTAATGATATAGAGGTCTTCCTATTTAAATCAGTGTAGCCTATTCCCTTATCAAGTAAAAGAAAAGAGTTGTATCTAACAAGGATGTCAATAGGAGCAAATAACTGGAATAATTGTTACTCCATAGCATTTGACTTAAGCGTTAGCTTAAAGACAATCTGGCACATTTAAATTAAGAGGTGGCAGCAGTGTTTTACATCCTTCTTTCTTGTCTTAAGACGCTATAACAGCAGCATTTACACTCACATGTGGCTGCTTTGACCTGATGCAAGAAGAATCAAGAACATTTCCTGCAGCCAAATTGATGGCTGCTTTGAAAATCAAAGTAAATAAGAGTGCAACTTGTTCTATTTACCAACTTATACATACTTTCTGTAGAACATTTTTATCAAATATGTGTGGAAGTAACCCAGGCTTTCTAGCCAGTTTGTTCTTCAGTGACTTTTGCATACTATCAAAATAAATCCTCCCATGTGCTCTCTCCAGAAATGTGACAAGCAAATAGCTAAAATACAGCACCCTGTTATTTATTAACAATGGCCTAACTTTTTCCAGATCATTGCAGCATCCTGAAAAGAGAGAGAGAGACACACACACACATAGATAGCTCTTGATCTACAACCAGCTAAAAAAATATATGATTTTATGTTACAATAAAATAAAATCTGGGGAAAATGATTTATGATGCACCCTTTAAGTTGCACCATCTTCGCAATCACATGAACACAATTTAGATCAGGGGTCTGCAACCTTAAATATTCAAAGAACCATTTGGACCCATTTCCCACATAATACAAAACACCAGAAAACCTGGGTGGACATGGCCAGCTTGATGTCACCCACTCCCACCCAGTCACATGCCCCCCTCAGCCATGCCTACCCAGGTTTTGTGCTCCCAGTGTTTTCTTTTCTATGGGAAAGAGGTATCTATCTCTCTCTGTGTGTCTTTCTTTCACTCTTTCTCTCTCTCATCTCTCTCTCTCTCTCTTTCTCCCTCTCATCTCCTTCTTTTTCCCACTCTTTCATCTCTCCCTCTCTCATTTCTCTCTCTCTCTCTCTCCCTCCCTCTCCCTCTCACCTCCTCCTCCCTTTCTCATCTCTCTTTCTTTCTCCTTCTCTCTCCCTCTCATTTGTTTCCTTCTCTTTTCCCTCTTTCTCATTCTTTCCTTCCAGCTCTCTCTCATTTCTCTCTCTCCATCTCTCTCTCCTCCTTCTCTCTCTCAATTGTTTCTCTCTTTTTCCTCTCTCTCATTCTCTCCCTCCATCTTTTTCTCATTCTCCCCTCTTTCCTTCCTTCTTTCCTTCCTGAAGCAACAGAAATCAAATAGTACCAATTCGGTCAGGTCTCAATCAATGGGCAGAAATCATAGAGAAAGGTGATCCACTTTGCTCCTCACCTCCACTTGTGGCTGGCCTTGCTTCTCTTTTTCTCCCCTTTTCTCTCTCTCATCTCCCTATCTCTTAGGCGCATGTGCGTGCCCAAGTGGGATACCATCACAATGGCTCTGAGCTGCCTGTGAAGGACACAAAAAGCAGCCAGTCGCAGGCAGTGTGGAAAAAGCGCCAGGAGCACTTCAGCTGCATGGCTCTGTGGAGAGGCTTGTGCATTTTCGGGGCAGAGAGCATGTTGCATGACCAGGTTGGCAGGAGTCACAGAAGAGGGGTCAACGAGCCACATGTGGCTCTGGGGCCGCGGATTGTCAATCCCCAATTTAGATGCTTGGCAACCTGTTCTCATCTATGATAGTAACAACAATTTATGGTTAGATGATCATGATTTGCGACCTTCCCAGCTGGCTTCTGACAAGAAAAGTTAATTGTCCAGTGTCAGGCTGGCTGGCTTTTACTACGTTTCTTTCTTTTAATAAATAACAGATGTTGTGGTCATACAAAACCTGTAGCATTTTGAGATCATTTAAAAACTGTTCATTATCATACTAATAACATTAAGTTGATAACAACAACAATAATAATATCCTCTGCTGCCTCAATGAAAGGAAGTAAAATGCTTTGTGATCTATGTGGAAGGTAATCCTTAAAGCACCAGAATGAAAACAATGACACTACTACTTTAGTGTCACAAAATAGAAAATTTAGCAATTTATTAGGGGATATTTCTTTGCTATGCAAACGTAGCCAATAATTATCCAACTGCTCTTTAAATTATTGTAGGACCCAGGAAGAAAAAGCAGAAATATATCTGTTTGCTTTTTTTATTGTTGTTCCTTTGGAACAAAAGACATTTTTATCTGCCATTTCTAACATGTCTTTCATATATATACTACATTTGTTTTTCAAAAAGCCTGCTTTTCTGATGTGATTGGCACTCCTGTCTAAAGACCTGAATGAGATTTTGATTGAGGTAGCTTTGCATTCAGCTTCATGGGCAAAATGAGCCTAACTTCAGCTGAATCATTTCTGTAAATAGACCTTGATGGAGCTGAGCTGTAATCTGAAGATTAGAACCTGGTTTATTGATCCTAAGAAATGCCTCATATTCCATCCCAAATTGCATCATGTTGAAAGCGATAAAATGCTATTGCTCCAAAGCCTGCTGGCTTCTGCCACTGCAGTGGCAGCTAAAAGGAGATAAAAGAAAACAGCAGTCTTCCCCTCTTCAAGCTGAGGCCATACAAAAAGAACACATTAAAAGATAGGGCCTCATGCCTGGAACTGAATTGCTTTGAAAATACGGTTTCTGCCTTTAAAAAAACACAAAAAATCCCACCCATCCCACACCCAAACAAACACTACACACATACATATCCACTCATATGCATATTAGAGCTGACATTCTTGAGTGATTTAAAATGCCAAAAGAAATTTCTATAAAGCTCCAATTTACATTAATGATTGCTCAATTTGTCAATTTAGGTTTATGCAGTTTCCATTCGGCTTTATTCAATATTGTATCTTTATTTTTCTGTTCTATGCAGTAATTTGACAAGGCAATGATATGATTATAACTTTCCCTCAATTTTCCCCCAAGTTTTATTCAACTTTAAATATTAAATTCTCCAACAGCACCATTCTAACCAGATCCTATCCCAAAGGAAGCAAACATCTCATTTTCTCTTCTTGTTTCTTTATAGCCCTTTCTAATATGACACGTTATTACAACCTACAAGCAATAGAATTTGATGCATTTAATACTTTAGATCCCAATAATATATTGATTTATGTGGAGGACATTAAAAGTGTCATCTGAAAGGGTTAGGCAATGGACTGTCAAAAAATGCATTGGACTTGTTTTCTTCATGTTCTGTCATCATATTTTCTTATCATAAAAAAATGTTTTACAAGTGATTACTGAAATGGTCTCTGAAAGTAATTGTCTGTCCATTTATATATTCTGATCTGTTCTTGTTCTTGTTCTATATATCCATACATGCATTCTTCTCTTACAGAACCTGTCTGCAATTTTATAAATCTTTTTTAAAGCATATTAATGTATTTGATGTAAAATAATCCCCTCACTGGTGAGGGTACAGCCAGATTTAACAATGACAAAAGAAAAGTATTGTAGGAATCTGACAAGTCAAGATAAAAACTCAATAGGATTTGACCAGAAGTTCCTCAGCAAGACAGACAGGGGAGGTGTGGACTCTGAACTCTCACATGAGACTCACATGAACTCTGTCTGACAAACCAATGCCGAGATCCTTTTGGATCAGAACCTCCCTGTGGGAGGGGGTGAAGAAGGGGCAGCATTTCATCAGACCCAGAGGGAGTGCAACAGGTCCCTTGTAGGTCAGAGATTTGCCTTCTGAATTGGCGTTGGGGGAGGCAGCATGGCAACATAGCTGCACAAGAAGCTGCTGGCTTCTGGCCAAAGCATCTGAGCAAGAGCGTGTAGGAGACAGGATGAAAAGCCTGGTAAGAAGATTTAATTAACCAATAGACATAAATCAGAATTTGGAAAAGGCAAAGAACCTTGAGAGTATAAATAATATTGTTGGACAGATCAGGATTTTGGCAGAAAGAAAGAAAGAGAGAGGGGGGGGGAGGAAAAATGGAGGGTTAAATCACTAGTTGCAAAAGAACTACTAGCCTTAAACAACTTGGAGACAGAAAGGAGAAAGCAGAGAAGTGACAAACCCATTCAAACAGAAGCTTGGAATTTGGATTTGAAAAGACTGTGTCTTTAAAAGAGATTAGGAGGCTTTGTTCAAATTTCTTCTAACTAACATATCTTAAGCAACTCTAATTAATGAGAGGTAGAATGGAACAAAGGAAAAAAATCAAGAAAAAAACATTTTTTTCATTTATAACCTAATCTTGTCTGTGCAATGAATGCAATGTGAAACCTTGAGCAGGATGTTTTAATTAACCAATTGTCATAAATCAGAATTTGGAAAAAGCAGGAGGCAAAGAGAAACATACCAAGGAGACTTGTTGTGTTCGAGTTCATTCTAATTAATAAATTTTAAGCAACTCTAACCAATGAGAGGTTAGAGGATGAGAGGAAAGTAACAAGGGGGGAAATAAAATCAAGAACTGGGAAAATACAAAGTTTTTTTTATCAGAGGGAGAACAAAGGATCAAGATAGCTCCCTCTCTTCTTCCTCTCCATATTAACTGAATTAGCTGAATTAATTTAAAGTGGGCCAGAACTCTGAAATAAGAACTGTATAGCTAACTGTAATTTTGGAACTGGATATTATGGAAAGGTGCGAATTTGAAGAACTACACGAAATTATAGAAAATATGCATAAATCATTAAAATCAAGTCTAAATAGAATTTTGAAGTTAGTTATTGAGAAAGTGAAGGAAAAAGAGGGGGAATAATGAAGTGGTAGAAACAGTAGAAAATAAAAAACAGACAAAAAACTTCATTGGGTTTGACAGTAGTATAGGGAAAATTGAAAAGGGAAGATGTGTCCCAACAAAAGGAAATAAAAAGCAGACAAAAGATCTCACTGAGTTTGACAGTGGCATAGGGAAAACTAAAGAAGGGGGTTATGTCCCAACAAATGGAAATACAAAAGATTTCACTGGGTTTGACAGTGGTTTTCTTTATCACTTTTCTTTATCAGTTTTCAGTTCAAACTGGCTTCGAGCCCAGAAAAGCAGCACTGCAGGCTACTGCTAGATCAGCAGGTCAGCGGTTCAAATCTCACTGGCTCAGGGTTGACTCAGCCTTCCATCCTTCCGAGGTGGGTAAAATGAGGACCCAGATTGTTGGGGGCAATATGCTGACTCTCTGTAAACCGCTTAGAGAGGCCTGAAAGGCCTATGAAGCGGTATATAAGTCTACTGCTACTGCTACTACTACTACTACTGGTTTGGGGGAAATTGAAGACATGTCAAAACAAAGAAAAGGGAGAAGACAGAAGAATAGAGAAGTTGGACAAAGGACTTACTAGGAAAAAATCTGATAATTAAAAATTGTTAGATGGAAAATTGTTCTGAAACCCCCCCCCCCTTGACGGCTCGTTAACAAACGCAGACAATTAAACTTAAAAGGACTTTTCTTTATCAGTTTTCAGTTCAAACTGGCTTCGAGCCCAGAAATAACATAAACATAAATCTCTGATAAGAATTCAAAACAAAAGCTCTTACAAACGCTGCCCTTCTTCCACCGTCTCCACGAATCAGATTTACCTGAAAACACCAAAGCATTTATCCAAATGTAACAGGCATAATCACGAGTAATAAGCAAGCAATATTGTACCAGACATGGAACACACGAAGGAACGTTGACTCTAGCGACTGGGGCATGGCAGCATCTGTCCTTTTATCCCCAAACCTCCTCCCACAAGCCCCAGCTGCATACTGAATTTTGTATCCTGAAAAAACTCTCAGCAGAACTGCTGAGTCACAACACTGAATTTTGTATCCTGAAAAAACTCTCAGCAGAACTGCTGAGTCACAACAGAAAATATAAAGCTGAGATATGTGGTTTACTCCTACATATGATAATTAAACTGAGTTGCTAACTGATTGAATATGATAATGGAAAGATAATTAAATAAAGGTTAAAATATATGGAATATGGACAAATATGAAACTGTTATGTGAAGAATACAAAGTAGAGGCATGTGATTCACTTTTATACATGATAATTAAACTGAGTTGTTAATTGATTGAACATGACAATAGAAGGACAATTAAGTATAGGTTAAAATATATGAAATATGGACACATATAGAATCTTAAGGTAAGGTGTGTACTGCTTGTTATTCTATATAGTAGATTAATGGAATTGTAATGAACATTGAACAGTAAGGATTGTTATTTAAAGACAATTAAGGGTAAGCTAACTCAAGATATGGAAAAATGGAGGGGGAACATGAAATATAATTATAATGGAAAATTATTGAGATTATAAAGACAGATTAACAAATTTGGGGCATGTAATGATGTATAACTATATAAATATAATGATGAGAATAACTGGGAATTGTAACCAGGTCTACATCCCAGCCAAAAATAGGCTGAGGGGGTATTAAAATATAATTACTATATATGTATACATTTTTCTTTCAAAAAAGAAGGAGTAGGATATATGTTAAATTATATTGAATAATTTTAGTAAAAGTATATTGAAATGGAAGTATAAATACCATCAACATAAAATGGAGCTCACTCAAAGGCTGAAATACACCAAGTAAATAAGATGAAGAGGAGAGGAAAGATGTAAGGGAAGAAGAGAGGGATAGGAGAGAGGGCAGGAAAGGGGAAGAGGAGGAGAGGAACAAGGAGTGGAAAGGGGAGAGAGGAGAAGGAGAGAGGAAGGGGAAGTAGAGAAGAGAAGGACAACAGAGGGAAGAAAGGAGGTAGAGAGGAGGAGGAGAGAGGGAGAAGAAAGAGATGGATAGGGTATAAATACGGCGTCTGGAGAGCAGAAGAGGCAATAATAGTTTTGGGGGGTTGATGGTAAGACAAATCGATGTAAACATTTAACAATATAATATAATGTTGGTTATGTAATAGTACACATGTTTATTTAAAAAAAGATAAAAACTCAATAGAATTTATATCATCATAAGTAAAAAGAGAGAAAAAGCTCACAGTCTGGGCCAAAAGCTAGCAAACTTGTTACCCCCCACCCCCTCAATGCTTAACATTTTTCTATCTGAAAATATATTTTTTTAGTTCTAGAAATGTAATAGCAATATAGTAAAAGTCAAGATAGGCCATCCATTTGAAGAGATTTTTAACATCTGGTCATCCACATAAATCCATACTAGCTGGGAAACAGATTATCTGAGAAATTGCTATCTTTGACATAAGTCTGCTCATGCTATAATTTCTTTAAAAAAAAACACCATTATTTACCTGTTAGCAGTAATGCGAAAGACAGCATCCCCTACTGAAATCCAGCATGTGTAATCATGTCTACAATAATATTAAATTGAATTCCACCAATAATTAAGGTGACCAGATTTTCAGATTGGTAATGAGGGACACCTTTGACTGGGGGGGGGGGGGGCTTGATTAAATTTTTTATACGGAGCAACAAAAATTTTCATATAACGCAAAAATAGTATTTTAATTTTTTTATTTCAACATAACTACAATTTACAAATATAAATTGTAACTGTTTGCCAAACATCAAAATTTTGATCACATGACCACGAGGATGCTGCAACGGTCGCTGTGTGAAAATGGTCGCTAAGTGTGAAAAATGGTCATCAGTCACTTTTTTCAATGCCATTGTAACTTTGGTCACTATACCACCTTTCTTGCCACAGTTCTTAAGTGAATAACTGCAGCTGATAAGTTAGTAACATAAGTGAATCTGGTTTCCCCATTTGACTTTGTCAAAAGGTCACAAAAGGCAATTAAAATGACCCCAGGACACTGAAAAAATCATAAATACGAATCTGTTGCCAAACATCAAAATTTTGATCGCGTGACCATGAAGATGCTGCAATGGTTGCTAAGTGTGAAAATGGTCGCTAAGTGTGAAAAATGGTCATCAGTCACTTTTTTTCAATGCCATTGTAACTTTGGTCACTAAGTACACATGCTGGATTTAATCACCTTTCTTGCCACAGTTCTTAAGTGAATAAATGCAGCTGGTATTTTGTATTTTGGATGGAATCTTTTTTTAAAATAGTCTAAGACAATTTAAAAAAAGAATCCGCATGGAATAAATTGAAGTAAAATTATTTTTAAAAATTCTATGCACAATATATTTCAAAGTATTGTGCATAGAATTTTTAAAAATGGTTTCACTTCAATTTATTTTGGATAGAATCTTTTTTTAAATAATCTAAGACAATTTTAAAAAAGAATCCACACAGAATAAAACTATTTTAAAAAATCCTATGCACAATAAATAAAATATTATTTTAAAATACATTAAAATAATAAAAGAAAAAAACACGGCTCACCAGCAGGCAGGCATTCCAAGTCAATCCAGAATGATGTAGATATTAATACAAAGAACTGAGCAAATTAAAATGGTGAAATTAGTCCCAGGGAAATATTTTTCAAAGAAACTTTGCCACCATTTTTTCCACACGAGCCGACCTCCAACCTCCGTGCCCCTCCCCTCCAGGAAGAAACAGTCCTTACGTCTCTAGCCAAGTATTTCCTGCAGCTCTATGATACTGGGTCATCTTTTCTTATAAAATGAGGTAAAAGGGGTGCAGGGGGGGTCCGTTTTCTTGCTTTAACTTTTTAATATCTTCAATGAAATGTGGTGCATTTGGGCCTTGCCTCTTCCATTCTCTGAGGTCTATGTGAAATATCTTGAGCCTTGATAAATTAATTCTGAATGCCTTTTCCTCCCTAAGAAAATGCCATGGAGACATAGAGAGGGATTAGACAGGGTGTCTTTTGTCTTGCCCCGGTTAGGATTTCTTAAGCAAATCCACTGGGCTTTCAACATGAAGCCAGAAAATCGGGACTTTTTTAAAACGCCCTGGGACACGGGACAAATTGTTAGAAATTGTGACTGTCCCGCTGAAATCGGGATGTCTGGTCACCTTAACCATAAGTGGTAGTATGTTCCATGTATTGATTCACATTTCCAGCATTTTGGGGAGGTATTTGTTGAGATTTTAGCTAACCTTGTTGGTGCCAGGTGCCATCTGTAAAACATTTTGTACTGGTTTTCCTTGTATGCAACCCCCAAATTTTTCCCATTTATTCAATTTAATATTATAGCCAAAGTTCTGTGCCCATTTTATTATTTGTTCTTTCACGATTACCTCTTCCATTTTATGCTTCAGGAGAAATTTATGTTTTCCCTATCATCCTTCTATCTGAGCTGTGAATTACTTAATCCAATTCGTGTGGTTCTGTTTCGATGTCATATATTTTAGTATCATTATTGTGTTTAGTTTTGATTTGCAAGTAGGTTAGCCAGTCAACTTTCATGTTTTGTTCTGCCAATTCTTCAATTGTTTTTAAATTTCCCTGTCCGTCAATTATGTCTCTGTATCTTAGCATTTTATTCATATCCATAAAATTTGGGTGGATTGTCCTTTCTGTCAGTGATAGCCACAAAATTGTGCCAATTTTAATTTCAAAATTTTATCCTTTTATTGTTTTACAATTTTACTGTTATGTTTTATTCTACATGAGTGAAAAACGTCTATTTGTATGTGAGTGTGTATCTGTGTCTACATACATCATACATATAACAGACAAATATATTTATTCAATTCAATTTTTAAATTATAAAATTGCAACAAAATTTGCAATTAAGTATAACTTTCAAAATATTATTGTTAATAAAAATATCTTTGTAAAGAAATGTCACAGTACAATCAACAATCAAATTTGGAAAATCTGTCAGACCTGCTGGCTTTCTGAAAGCAGTAATGACTAGAAAGATATTACAGAGATGAATAGACATGGGAAAAAGCAAACAACCATACTTTTTTAAAGATATGTGCATTTCAAATTTAGAAGAGCATGTTTTCGTATCATCACCCGATTATAAAAATACAACCTTTAAAAAAAACAACTCATAAGTACAAAGCCAAAAAAATATGAATTACAATTGTCTAAACTAAATACAAGGGTAGATGCCCTTTAAAATAAAGCCTAAATTTTGCAAGGGTCATCCATCTTCTATCAATTAAAATCAGACAAAAATAAAATAGAATGCATTTTTCACTATTCCTTTGAGGGACATAAATGAAATGTAGCATGTAGAATATATACTTAATTTGTGCATGGAGAGAACAAATGTTTTTGATCATAAATAAATGCCTTCTGCAAACATTAAAATTAGAATCAGCAATCTAATTTTCAAATAAGCCATTATCAAATTAAATATTTTATTAGTGATGGATGTAGAGAATTTTGATACTCCTTGTAATACAGTTATCATTAATAAGAAATGTTAGATTGGAAATGCAGCTCAAATTAAATACTCAACTAATATAAAATTAAATAAAAGATTGTCTGCCAAACAGACAGATAAAATATTATTTCAATCATTGACCAACAAAAGTATGATCAGTAAAATGAACAATACAAAGCTATGCATTAACATTAAGAACTATTACAACCATTTATGAGTGAGATTTACAGATAGTATGGAAAAATTGTTACTTTTAGAAAAAATAAATTTATTTTGATTTTTAAGAGATAGTGGAAATAAAACTGAGCAGTATTCCAGAAATTTAAATAAAAGAGGGATAATGAGTTGGTTATGAAAGTCCCTGTAATATTGGCAATACAGAACATGGTTGGTGGTTTTTATGGTACCCATCATCACAGAGGCAGTATTAGGTTTCATGTGCAGTTTTCCTAACTCTTCTAGAGCAATTATGGGGAGAATTTAAAATAGTATTTAACAAGAGCAATAATAATAGTATTTAATACTCAGGCATATATCCTGCTCCATAGTGCTTTACAGAACTCTCTGGTGGTTTACAATGTGGAAGCATTATTTGCATATTGCCCCCAACAAGATCTTGGGAGGATGAAAATATCAACTGTCCTGTTGGCAAATCCAGAAAAAGAAACTCCTGGGACTTTATTTTACCAAGAGTATAAAATTTTACTGAATAAACCACATTAGCATAGAACAGCTCTGAGTTTCCCGGGCAAAAGTAGGCTTAATTAATTTCCCCTTTTCCCTATGGGCCAGCCACAGTACAAAATGTTTACCAATCACTCTTGTTAATTTTGTTATGGGAACCAGCCAACCACATTGGGAGATCTGCTTGATGTGTAGTTGAGATGCTAGCAATGTTCCACGGTGCCGTAGGATGTTTGAATATTATTGTCCCATCCTTGCATTCCATTCCCCCCCTCCCCGTTGTCAAGCTGTGAGTGAAGAAAAAATGTAGGTGAAAGTGTGAATTCGTCTTGACAGAAAGGCTAAGTCAATCTTGAGCCCAGTCAGGATTGAACTTTAGGCTGTGGACAATGTTATCCTGTAATACTGCATTCTAATCACTGTGCCACCAGAAAGTAAGATTATCTGATTTCTTTCCCAAAATGTTGTTTAAGTGAATATATATCTGGCATAAATAGCATATATATCATGGTGTTATTGCACCAATTTAGGATATCTGATACATAAGTGGAATTTTAGCTGTTCCACTACTAAAAACAGCAGAGAATGACTATTTGAACTTCCGTAAATCTGCAAATGAATCTCCAATGTTCAGTTAACTTTTCATGAATTGAAGATTAATGATTCATTTGATATTTACAGATATACAGAAGAGCCTCAAGAGCAAGAACACTATCCTTCCTTCCTTCCTTCCTTCCTTCCTTCCTTCCTTCCTTCCTTCCTTCCTTCCTTCCTTCCTTCCTCTGATTGTCATTATAATTGGCTAAACTGTTAAGTTAGCATGCTTTATAAAAACAGTTACATAAAATAATTAATCAATTTCATGGTAGTCTGAGAGTAATTGACACTATGATTATCACTTGCAGATAATTTCTTCAATGCTTCATGAATGGAAATTTGGAGTCCCTGATCAAACAGCACAACACTTTTTAACGCATTATAGCTTTCCAAATTCTTCAGCTGCTTTCTGATTAATTTTAATCATTCCATATTAAAAATAAAATTTGTGCTACTATTATTTATTTATACATACACACACATACAAACACAGAGAGAAAAGGGAGGAGATTTCCTGAAGACAGCCTGTTTCTGGTACTTAAGACATCAATCTAAATAGCAGGACACTCTAAAGTTCTAGTTCCAACAAGGTACAAATAGACTTTGGACATTCATTCTCTCTTAATCCTAGGAGGGAGACCATGACAAACCACTTCTGAAATCTTGCCAAGAAATCTGCCAGGGCTACTTCATGCAGTCACCAGGAGTCAACACTGATGCAAAAATGCCACAATAATAAGAAAAATCCCTTTGTTCCTTCAGATGAATATCTGGAATTAATATATAGCTATACACAAATATGTCACATGCGGGCCACACTCACCCCAGCTCTGCAAAAAACAACATGATACGTCACAATCTGGCCTGTGACCAGGGCTGGATTTAGATGAAAAGAGGCCCTAGGCTATTCTACTTATGAGGCCCTTTCACCTCCCATTTTTAAGTTTGTAAATTACATGAGAGACAATAAAATACATCATTACTGTGATATATATCAATATATATCAATATATATATATATAGCTGGCCTCCCAACGGAGGGCGGCTCTGCTCTGCAGCAAAGGCAGCGAGGCCAGCTGCCTCCCCTGCTGCGCTCAGCTGCCTGGCTCGGCCCCCTCGCCCTTACCTGCCTGACCGCTGGTGGGCTCCGCGTCGACGGGGCAGCTACTGGGAGTGGCCGCGCCTCTCACCCGACCGCCGGTGCTGGGAACGTGGGTGGGCTCCCCAACTGCCGTGGCGCTGGAACGATCTTAACCAATACATTTTTATGTTTGTTTATTAGTCATATGCGTAGAATTTCTCCTTATTTTCGGTTCAGTGTTTTAGTGTTCACTGTTTTTAGAATAGTGTAATTTTAATTTTGCTAACAATTTGAATGTAGGCCCCTCTTGATCTTGAGGCCCTAGGTTGAAGCCTAGTTAGCCTATAGGAAAATCTGGCCCTGCCTGTGACATGATCGGTTTGACATCTGTGTTCTAGAACTATTATAATTAAAATGGCTAAATTCAGTCCTTACCAAATTTGCATATAGTCAATTTTAAATATGTTTTGGCAGTAGTTTTAACATTATAACTTTGTAGGACTATTAATGGATGATTTTTTTTAAAAAAGTGCCCTGAACCTTAACCATGTCTAAACTGATCTATGTCCATAAATAAAAGCAATTTATCTATCATTAAACACAATTAATTTATTTTACAAAGTTAACTTTTATGGCCATTACATTTTTGTCAGGAATATAGCCTTACTGTGTGAAGAATTAATCTTGTTTTATAGATGAATGAACAAGTTCTGAGCATGATAAAATGAATCGCTAAGTGATCACAGTTAAAGAAAAAAATCCCACTTTGTTCCCTTTTAGAGAATGATGGAATATCATTTTATTGAACTCCATTATCCTAATGAGAAGATATTCTCCACTTGATATTAGCCAAAAGGCTGGAGAAAATGTTTTAATGACTTACTTATTCTGCCTAATGAGAAGATTTTATAATTACTAAAATGACATCTGTTTGATTAATGAGTCCTTCCAATATTTATATGTATCCCTTCTATTCTGCCAATGACATATATTGCAGCAGGCATTTTAGCTTATATAGGATTTCTGTACTATAGCATACATAAATAATTCTAACACATTATTAGTATTAATTTGATCTCAGATACTGTAAAGAAATTGGTTTACATAGATAAGCAGAAATGAAGATGGTTGTATGAAACGGATCAGAAAACAGGAGAAAGCTAAAATTGCAATATAAAATGCAGCTTGTAATTCGGAATGTTGGGAATTTTATTACCTTCCAAGTACAAGTCATTTTCCCCTTTCAAAACATCACCAATGCTTCTTTATAGTTTCAATATACAGTTTGTTGATGCTCTTTAGTCTTGATGTTTGCATACTGATCTATGAATCACTGACTGCATAATAGGAATGTTTTGTTAGAACAGCAGTTAGAAAGATGATTAGAAGGTAAGAGGTACCCAACTAGTCAGTTTCCTCAGTGTAATTGTACTGTCTCTTTGCAGTATACTGTTCCCTGGTTTTTTAATCTACTGACTTGTGCTTTAATATTGCCCAGATTTGTTCCATTCTCACAGTGACCAATCAACAGCACAATGAAGTCCACAAATTGCAAACAGGTGGTCTTTATATGTATTCTAACCTAACAACCATTGATCTCCATAGCTAAGCTTCTGAATACACCTAATTTAACAATAAATGGATGGACTAAATAAATATTTGGGGTTCAGAGGTTCTTCTTTCATTTGTTATATTTTTGTTTATTTGGTTAAATACTTAAATTTCATGGTTATTTATAGTAAAAGTTCATGTATGTATGTACAATCAACATTGATCATGCACCTTGTGTAGCCTGAAACTTAAAAGATAACAATTAAACCTATTCTGAAACAAAAGAGAAATGAATTCACGTTGTTTTTCAGGGTGGACAGAAACTAAATCTTTTGGGGAGGGTGAGAGAAAATTATATTTCTTTTGGAGAGAGGAGAAAGATGAATTCAAACTGTTTTGGAAGAAGGAGGGAAATTCAATGTGTTTTTTAAAGCAGGATAGAAATTAATCTAACTATTTTGAAGACAAGTGCTCCTTCATGCACTGGATAATTTGAGGCCCGGAGGAACTCTTCAACATGACTCACTGTATTCTGAGCCAGATGGAACCAGCTCATGCCTTAGGTTACTGGCAGCAGCCCTGGGTGCTTGAAATTGCAGCAGAGCAATCTGAGAGGAAACTCCTGCTGATGCTATTACATTGAGGCAGTAAGTATGTGCCAGATTCCTCATGAGTTGCAAATCCAGAAAGTTGGTAATTGGGAACTAAATGTATTATTATTATTTAATTTTAAAATGTAATATTATCTCTGTTTTATTGTATTTTCATTTTGTTAAATGTTCCCCAGTTGCCTTTAAAGTCAGGGTACATTGGGAATATTGTGTTGGCCACAATATTTGTCAGTCTCTACTAGAGACTGTCCTCCAAAAAAGTGACTGGGATGTCCTTAAAGTAGGAGTAAAACCAACATTAAATGTTGCCTCCAGCTCTCATCCTTGCAGATGGTCCGATTGTTCAACAACATAGTTTTTGTGATAGCTGAATTTTGGTGGCAGCTAACAGTGTGATCAGTAAAGTTCATAGTATTTTGAACAGCAGTGGGAAATTAGGACAATTTGAAGTTGCATCTCATTTGGAAACCAAGGACCCAGAGTATGGAGGAAGAATGGAGAGGCCAATCAAACACAGTTTGGCAAAAGTTGCTCTCATCAGAAAAGAGGACTTTGGACCACTGAGCAACAGGACTTTGGATCACTGTGCTTTATTAAGACCAGGGTCAACGCAGTCGTCTACCAGGAGATTTTGGAGCACTTCATGCTTCCTTCCACAGACGAGCTTTATGGGGATGTTGACTTCATTTTCCAGCTGCCCACACTGCCAAAAGCACCAAAACCTGGTTCAATGACTGTGGGATTACTGTGCTTGATTGGCCAGCAAACTTGCCTGACCTGAACCCCATAGAGAATCTACGGAGCATTGCCAAGAGAAAGATGAGAGACATGAGACCAAACAATGCAGAAAAGCTGAAGGCCACTATTGAAGCATCCTAGGTCTTCTATAACACCTCAGCAGTGCCACAGGCTGATAGCTTCCATGCCACGCCGCATTAAGGCAGTAATTGCTGTAAAAGGGGTCCAAACCAATTACTGAGTAGATATGCATGCTTATACTTTTCAGAGGTCTGATATTGTTCTATGTACAATCCTTGTTTTATTGATTGCATGTAATATTCTAATTTTCTGAGATGGTGGATTTGGGGTTTTCATGAGCTTTCTTGAACTATCTTGCTTTGCATGTAATGAGTTTTATCTCATATATTAGCTTCACCTTTTAAGTTGCATTACTGAAATAAATGAATTTTTGCATGATATTCTAATTTTTTGAGTTTCACCTGTACTTCAAAACATGGGGAAGATTTTATGATTGGCTAGGGAAAAGAAACTAGAAAAGGAAGTAGGAAGCAGATATGGAACCGAGGCGATGCACTGTTAAATGGAAAAGGGGGGAGGGGAAAACAGAAAATAAAATATTAAATATATAAGTATATATACAACAGAGAGATACAAAGGGGGGGAATATAGTTAGGATAGATTAGCAAAGGTAAGGGAATAAGAAATGATATCAATTATATTTGGGTTTGCCGAAATACCATCCCAAGGAAACATAAACTGAGATCTGCAATAATAGAAAATAGAGAGAGGAGGAGGAGAGAATGAAAGGAAGAAAGAAGAAAGAGGTAAGGAGAGGAGGATGGAAAGGAGAGGAAGAGAAGGAGAGAAGGTAGGTAGGGGAAGAGGAAGAGTAGGAGTAGAAGAAAAGTAAGGGAAGAAGGAAGGGAAAGGAGAGGAGGAAGGAGGAAAATAGAGAAGGGAGGGACAGAGAAAAGAAAGGGAAAATAAGGTAGTGTTACAACAGGAGGAAGGGATGGTAAACAAAGCAACCCAAACGGTATATGTATATTATAACCTATTAAATGAAATAATAAATGTATAAGAATGATAAATGTAAAGAAGAAGAATAATTATGTGAATGTGTACTTAAAATGGTATGTAAGACAATAAAAAAATAAAAAATTTCTGAGAAAAAAAGATGATAGATGAGGATCTTCTAAAAGATTTTTGTTGTGTGCGACAAGAGGCAGATTGCATGATTGTTGGATCAATCTGCCAAATTGTTTTTGAAGAAAGGAACTATGATATTGGGACCAAGTCAGCAGATGCATGGCTGAAGTCCACAATGGCATTGAAGAATTTTGCAAAGTTCTTTCAACTTCTAGACATCTGCTGGTAGATTGAACTACGTGCTTTCAAATTTTTCATTCCACTGATTTTGCTAAAAACTGAGTTTTGCTAATCTCTTTATGTGTAATGCCCAAAACTGGGAACTATGTATTTTCTATAGTCAATAAACTGCAACTACATGTTCCCCAGAATATACTTTTGAAACTATCTTTAGCAAAAAATCTTCATTTTCCCTCTCTCATCTGACTTCTATTGTACTTTCATATTCAGCATTAGTAGGTATAAACTATTTACATAGGAAAAGAGGGAAGAATAATGGAAAGAATAACACACTTCCAATTCTACTTGGAATGCATATTTGACACTTATCATAAAGTACTAATGTCTGTCTTAGTCTTTTCTTTCTATTTTACTATCTACAAGTTCCAACTCAATGAGATATATTTATGATTACCATTGTAAGGTTCCCTAGGGCTCATCTGGACCTAATCCAACACAGTTAACAACTGCACTATGAAAATAATATTTAAAAACTTTTTTTGAAATAGATCGCTAATCAAATTTTCTATGCACAGCAGTGTGAATCAATGATCAATGTACATATTTAACATTCAATATCACATTAAGAACTTAAAGGGTATCACTAAGTAGAATGTCATAGATTGGAATTGTGATCTCAAGATGACAATCCTTGAAGGAATTACAAGAACATTTTTAGCATGTGACAACAGCCATGGAATTCAGTAGACTGAACACTGTTTCATGGATTAAATGAAAAACATACTTTTCATTTTCATAGATGATAGCTTGTCAGTACTGAAATGTCTCTATCATATAAGGATAGTGCTTTTTTATGACATGGGTGTCAAACTTCATTGTGTCATGTAATGTATTGAGATGTATAGCAACATTTTTTTCCTTTGTGGAACCGAGTTAGGCATGGCCTACGGGTGACATATCTGGCCTATGTGCTACCAATTTGACATCCCTGGTTTATGGCAACTGTAGATAATTTTAATGGCCTTTACCATTTCCTAGGGCCCAAAGAGTATGTTCCTAATTTAGCTCTTTGCTCTGTGGATTTAATATAATGGACTGTGAGCTATGAAAGCTTATCATTTTTACTGGTCTGTAAGAATACTAATGTTTGCTGTAAAAGACAACAACCCTTCTGGAACTATGTAACTTCTTTACATTTTCCTTCTTTTCTTGCATAGCTCATCTAGCTAAAACCATTTTATTTTCATTAACATCCAACTGTTCAGCCCTATAAATTGTATTAAAAGCAAGTTATTTCAATTATTACAAGTAAAATTTTAAATTTGTATGAAAAGTGCACATTTTTAATTTTTGCAATACTTTCTTATTTTTAAAATATTATTTAGGATTTAGGTTCTGTTTTTTTCAGAATAAAAGGTTTTATTATTTATTTATTTTAAAAGTACTTTCTTCAAATGAATTGTTTCAAAGAAAGATCCAATTCAGTGTTATGGAATAGTAAAGAGATTATTTTGTTCTTATCTAGTCATTCTACCATAATGTTGGTGGAGGATGAGTGAATCAGTAAATCATTAATTAGTACAAAGTATATATTCTCTTCTGACTATCTATGAACATTTCAGCACAAGCACAGGGATCACATGACATTATGAGTACTTAAGAACATCAAATGCATGATACAAAGTACTTGCTTGATGATGTCATGATGCAAAAAGACAGATTACCTAATTGCTCCAATGACATAGGGCGTATCTTTTTGGCTTCTAGATTCCTCTATTTGTACTTTTCAACCTCTTCAATGATATAAAGATTAAGATTTTTTTTTAAATGCCAGGTGTGGCCTCGGGTTTTGCCAAATATTAAATAATGAATCAAATCAAACTCCTTTGGGACAAAGACAAAGTATCATTTATGTAAATGACCAATCCAAACTGCATGTAGAGAACTGGTACAATATTGCCAGGTAGACAGATATATATTATACTTGCAAACCATCAGTGCATAAAACTAGACTTAGTAACATTCATTAAGTGAATTAAGTAGTATTCACCAGCAGTAGAGTTTCCTATAAATAATTTGGTTTTTTCCTTCATTCAGAAAAAATAAACAAATATCAAAATATCAAATCCAGAGAGTCACTCATTATCCTAAATTTTATTTTGAGAGATATTTACATCATCCTGGGCTCATTTACTTAACTTTGCTGAGCTACTATGGAAAAATCCAAGTCACTGTAGAACTTTGCAATACATGAGTGGCATGTATTGCAAAATGATTCTTTTAAAGTATTCTGTTGGAAAAATGCAACATCAGCTATAAAAATGGGGGGGGGCAAAGTGGTGGTAGGGATGGGAATAAATAGATCAGAATAATTATGTAGTAGTTTTTCTGACTCTGTGGGAAAAACAGGGCCAAAACATTTACAGCTCATTAATTTCCATAAATTAAAAGGGAGAAAGAGACATTATTCTTCACAACAGACTTATGAGTGCATTAATTACTACACTTGGAGTTTTTTTTCCTTTGCTCTATGGAACAAGGACTTCTTATTCCTTGTTCTCATTCAGAGAAAAGCACAGAGCTAAAAGCACCCTCTCCTGGTTCCAATTAGATAAACTGAAGGAATCTAAGCAGATCATAACCAAGACTTGATGAGCAGTTGCAGCCTTTTCAAATGGTAAGGGAATATTCTATTTTAAAACTTTATTTCTAGTTAATGAATGTATTTCTTAGGTTCCTGGTGGAGCTTGGGACTTTTCCTGAATCCCTTGCTCACAACTCAACCAAAGCCCTAATGGAAGCCTGGGCTAGGGCGGCCACTGGGGCTTTGGATCGTGTTGTGCTTTTGCGGCCTCTGACCCAGTGTCGATCCCGGGTAGCCCCCTGGTTTACCGAGGAGCTCCGGGAGATGAAATGCCGGAAAAGATGCCTAGAGAGTGGTTGGAGGGCCAGCCAGTCTGAATCTGATCGAACACTAGTAAGAATTCATATTAAATCCTACTTAGTGGCGATAGAAGCGGCAAAACGGCAGCATTTTTCCGCTCTTATCGTGTCCGCAGATAACTGCCCAGCCGCCCTGTTTAGGGTGACCCGCTCCTTACTTAACCAAGGAGCTGGGAAAGACCCCTTGCACGGTTGGGCTGAAGAATCTGTTCAGTATCTGCAGGATAAAATCGCTCAGATCCGGACAGGCTTAGACTCTGACTGGGTAGATTCGGGCGAGTCGACGGGGATGAATCTTGTGGAGACCATCTGGGATGAGTTTGATCCTGTAACCCCCAAGGGCCTGGACAGGATTATGGGGAGACTCAGTGCTGCCAATTGTGTGCTGGACCTGTGTCCCTCTTGGTTAGTCTCGGCTGCCCGGAAGGTAACACGAGGCTGGTTCTAGGTGATCTAGGTGAGTTGGAAATGTGGCTACGGAATTGGTTGATATGCCTTCTCCAATTCCTACCGTCCTCAAGCTCTACCAGATATGATCGAGGACCTGTAATCCCTATTACTGTAGCAGGAATCCACAACATTCCCCCGGTGTAGTAGTGGGCGTATACCAAATCTCCTATGGTAAAAGATCAAACCTTGTTTGTGGAGCTCTGAAGCTTACCACTGACCACCATCACATGGAGGTTTTCGCAGAAGTGTTTGTAGTTCACCCGGAAGGTGCCTTGGCCCATGATGGGGACCTGGTTTCCCTGGTAATCACGCAGGAGGATGTCAGGATTTCGGAGGTGCCGCTTTTGTAGCTTCGGGATCGCTTGCTTGAGAACTGACCACGGCATTATGGTCAGTGATGACCTGGTGTCAATGTCCATCTCACATGGAGAGTCCTCGATGAGGACAGTGACTTTCAGCTTTTTGGGGTGCCCGGAGCAGATTTGTCTAACAAATGTATGATTGGCGACTCTATCGTCACCTTCAGACTGCTGTGGGTACTTCTGCCAGGCCCCTGGTTTGGGCCTCTGTTGACGGCTTTGTGTATTTTTGGGCTGTCTGATAGTGGTAGGGAATTCGCTGCGGCATGCCTTGGCGATGTGTCCCTTCTGCTCACACCGCTGGCAAGTTGCTTCACAAAAATGGCAGGACAGTCGGGCATTGTCTCCTCCATGGCTGGCACAGGGCAGAACTTGTGAATTGAATTTTTGTCAAAATTTGTCAAAAACACTAATGGCTTACTGTCCTATATGGCCGGGTATCAACTGAATCACTTTTCAATTCTCTTCTTCTTTTTTGATTCTGCATTTGCATCACACATTGTCCACATTTTTCCCCTTTCTTCCTCTATGCATAATATAAATTATAATTTCCCAACTTGCATTTCCTCTGCTCAGCAATCACAAACTATACGGAAACCTCCAGCTCAGCTTTCTTCTTATGTTAAATTGACAAGAAAAGCCAATAATAGTGCTTTGTTTCTTCCTTGGAGCTGCATTTTTGACATTGTCCAAATGAAGGAGACAATAAAACAGGAACATGAAAAAATGAGTCTGTTGTTTTAGGCAGGGTTTGCCCAACTATGAGGAAAAGTGAAACAGCTGTCAATGGATGAGAGGCTGATAAAGCAAAGAAAAAAGCTTCCTCACAAAAACATTTATATTTATGTTTTTGTTATTCCAGAAAAGTATTTTTTCTAGTCAGTCCATTCACAAAAAATGAAAAGTATGAGGTATAAAAATTTAATGTGAAAATAAAATCCAGAATTTAATAAAATAAATAAGGAGGAGGTAACTAAGCTACTGAAATCAATGTGACGTTTTTAGGGGGGGGGGGGAAGTAAAATAGTGTTACAAATGACTTAATATTATGTCATGTAAGCCACTTTAAGGGAGGACAGCCCATAACTGAAGTGTCAACTAAAGTAAAAAGTCTTTTTCTATTGCCAGATTCTATTGTCTATTGAATCTCATAAACTTTTTTCCACAATCATTATCCCAGACTGATTGCTCGTGCCAACAATGAATATAACTTTTAGACCATGTTTGATCATAGTACACAAGCATAGTACACAAAATTGTCTGCTACAACATCCTACCTGTCAATGACTATTTCAGCTTCAACCTCAATAATACACAGACAAACAATAGATACAAAATCAAAGTAAACTGCTTCAAACTCGAGTGCAGAAAATACGACTTGAGCAACAATGGTCAATGCCTGGAATGCTTTACCTGACTTGTTACATCCTCAAAAAAACCCAGATTCAACCTTAAACTGTCTACTGTAGACCTCACGCCATTCCTAAGAGGTCCATAAAGGGGGTGCGCACCAGGGTACCTACCATCCCTGCCCTACTGTCCCCATTTATTTGTACTCATTTCCTTTATTCATGTCCATGTTTTATACCTGTTATCTTGTACATGTTTGACAAACTAAATCAATAAATAAAATAAATAAATCAAGATTTTAGAGGTTTAGAGGTTTTATTAATATTTGTAGGCCGCCCTTTTCCCTGAGGGGACTCAGGGCGGCTCACAGAAAACCAAGGGAGGGGGAATACAACATTAAGACGACAACATATAATAAAATCAACACCATACATTCAGTATTCGGGCGGGGTAACGGTCCTTATCCCCAGGCCTGACGGGCGAGCCAGTTCTTCAAGGCTATGCGGAAGGCTTGGACGGTGGAGAGGGTACGAATCTCCACGGGGAGCTCGTTCCAAAGGGTCGGGGCTACTGCTGAGAAGGCCCTCCTCCTTGTAGTTGCCAGCCGACACTGGCTGGCCGATGGAATGCGGAGGAGGCCCAGTCTATGCGATCTTATAGGTCGTAGGGAGGTAATCGGCAGAAGGCGGTCTCTCAAGTATCCAGATCCACTGCCATGTAGGGCTTTATGGGTGAGTAATAGCACCTTGAAGCGCATCCGGAGACCGACAGGTAGCCAGCGCAGCTCGCGGAGGATAGGTGTTATGCGGGTGAATCGGGGTGCACCCGCGATCACTCGCGCGGCCGCGTTCTGCACTAACTGAAGTCGCCGGATGCTCCTCAAGGGCAGCCCCATGTAGAGCACATTGCAGTATTCCAGCCTAGAGATCACAAGGGCCCGAGTGACTGTTGTGAGTGCCTCCCGGTTCAGGTAGGGTCGCAACTGGCGCACCAGGCGTACCTGGGCGAATGCCCCCCTGGTCACAGCCGCTAAATGGTGGTCGAATGACAGCTGTGGATCCAGGAGGACTCCCAGATTGCGAACCCTCTCTGAGGGGTGTAAAATTTGACCCCCCAGCCTGAGTGTTGGAATGTTGGCCAAATCTTTGGGAGGGAAACACAACAGCCACTCGGTCTTTTCTGGGTTGAGCACAAGCTTGTTAATCCTCATCCAGTCCATGACGGCCTCAAGACCCCGGCCCATCACGTCAACCGCTTCATTGATTTGGCACGGGGCGGACAGATACAATTGGGTATCGTCCGCATATTGATGGTATCTAATCCCGTGCCTGCGGATGATCTCTCCCAGCGGTTTCATGTAGATGTTAAATAGTAGGGGGGATAAGACCGAACCCTGCGGCACCCCATAATTTAGGGGCCTTGGGGACGATCTCTGCCCTCCCACTAACACCGACTGCGACCTGTCCGAGAGGTAGGAGGAGAACCACCGTAGCACGGTGCCTCCCACTCCCACCTCCCGCAGTCGTCGCAGAAGGATACCATGGTCGATGGTATCGAAAGCCGCTGAGAGGTCAAGGAGGACCAGGATGGAGGGATGTCCTTCATCTCTGGCTCTCCAAAGATCATCCATCAATGCGACCAAAGCGGTTTCTGTGCTGTAACCGGGTCTGAAGCCTGACTGGAAGGGGTCTAGATAGTTTGCTTCCTCCAAGGACCGTTGGAGCTGGAAGGCCACCACCTTCTCAACAACCTTCCCCAGAAAGGGGAGGTTGGAGACCGGGCGATAGCTGTTAAGAACAGCTGGATCCAAGGATGGTTTCTTCAGGAGGGGTCTCACCACCGCCTCTTTCAATGCGGCGGGGAAGTTCCCCTCCCGAAGGGAGGCGGTTACAACCGCCTGGATCCAGCCTCGTGTCACCTCACTGCAGTTAACAACCAGCCATGAGGGACACGGATCCAGAACACAGGTGGAGGAACTTACAGCTCTCATGGCCTTGTCCACATCCCCGGGGATAACGTCCTGAAACTCAACCCAGAGCTGTTCTACTTGGTCCCCCTGTGCCTCGGCTGGAACTGCGGGTGTGGAGTCCAAGTCCGACCGAAACCGAGCAATTTTGTCCGCTAAAGACAAAAGGGATGACTCCCTTGATTTATTTGCCAAAAGAGGAAGATTATTTAAACAGAGCTGAGAAAACAGCTACACAATAGATAATTCACATTATTTAAAAAATGTACCATATTTTTGCGATTATAAGATGCACCTAAATTTAGAAGAGGAAAACAACACAAACAAGGTTTTTGGCCTCTGTGTGCCTCATTTTTGGCCCTTTTGGGGGGGCTTGTTTCAGCCCTTTCCCAGCCATTTTTCTACCCATTTTTGAGGCTTTTTGGCCCATTTTGGCAGCTTTTTTCAACATATTTTTGATGCTTTTTTCAGCCCATTTTTTTTAAACCAGCCCATAAAAAGCCTCCAAAATGGCCTGAAAAACCCTCAAAAATGGGACAAGAAAAACCTTTGAAACAGGCCAAAAAAGCTTCAAAAAAGGCCAAAAAACCCTCCACCAAAAAAGGTCTCAAAAATGGGCCAAAAAGGCATGAAAAAGGGGCGTGCAGAGGCCAAAAAAATGGCCAGTTGGTGGGCAGGGCATCAGCAATATTCAGTTTATAAGACATACAGCCATTTTCACCCCCTTTTGGGAGATAAACAGGTGCGTCTTACTCTGAAAAATATGATATGTCAAAACTAAATATGTACCACAGATTACAATAAGCATACTGCTTATGATTCTAATGACTTTTTTCAGTTACTATTTTTCCCTAAGTGATGAAAGGGAAACTTAACTCATTCTCATTTTATTCTTCTGAGATTCTAGGCAATTTTTGTACAAAATTAACAAACTAAATTAGTTTCATAATGCTTGTTTTTGTCCATATTGTATTCCAGCCATGTGGATGCAGACCAGCAAATTTGGCTGTGTTGAGTTGCCTTTTATTGCCAAACATCCATATTATAATATTTTTGTCAAGGTTTCCTCTTCCTATAAATACTCATTAAAATTGCTTACAAAAGACATTTAAGGAGGGGAAATGTAGTCTAGAATGCCTTGAATAAATGACAGATTACTTACGGTAGCTTTCAGGGCTCTTAAGCTTTATTTTGCTTTTTTCCCTATTCTTTCTTCTCACATTTTCTCCCTTTGTTTCCTATTATGCAATCAATAAAGCTAATTGGGTTATGTGGAAATTTTAAAAAGGTGGATATTCTGCTTAGACATTGAATAAGTCTTTTGAACACTTGGCACTGGTAAGTAAGAGGTAGAGGAGTCAAGTTCCTTTGATAGGCACTATTCACACAATAAAAATATGCCTTTTTTATCAAGCAGAAAGAATGAACTTGAATGATAAATGGAATAAATGAAATTCTCTTGTCTAGACTACATACTTCAGCCAAACTCTCCTTTTCTTAAAAACCTAAAACAAAAAGCAGTAATAGAATATAGAGAGGGATGTTTCCATTATTTATTCATTTTATACAACTGCCTACTCCCTTTTAGAAACTCATGTAGGTTAATTAATTATCAAACACTAAATGTTAAGAAGTAAGAAATGATTATTAACTGACTGAAAAAAAAAAAAAAGCTATTTTTCCGCATACCAAGTCCATTTTTCTGCAAGCCAGAGCCATGCTATTTCTTCAGAACCAGATGCTTGTTTAATGCACTGATGCATATAATTACTGAATGCATCTCATTTCATGCTGAAAGCTTATTGCGAAAGAATTCTCATTGCAGGCTTCTAATATATGTTAAATATACTATTGAGTAAACATGTTTACATTTTTTTACAGAAACAAACTAACTTTCTTTGATGATGATGAAGCTTCACATAAAGAGAGTTACAGTGATGGGAAAAAATGAAAGGAGTGTGGTCTCAGTTGCTAACTTTGAAATAAATGTCAACTTAGAGTCAGAATTATAACTATATTATAAATACAATTATCCACAGAGCTGTCATCCAACCCCACAAATACACAAATAGCAGAAACTAGCTTTACGGAATTCAGTAAATCTTTCATGTAATGAGCCGCCAGTTAGAAGCCACTTATCACATCTGATAAGTTGATGCTGCTTTTTATCATTTCTGTAATTATGTGCAGGTAGTCCTCAAGTTACGAATGTAATGGAACCTGACAATTATATTCATAACCCAAGTGAATCACTTGGGAGTGAATCACTAAAACGAATGTAAAAACTCCCTGATGTCACCCACGCATTCGCTAATCAAATATGCTTGTCATTCAGTGCATATGAAGTGTCTCGGGATGGGGGACGCATGGGGAGCCTAGTGAAGTCAACTGCTTAAGATCACCCAAGGCCTCCCCTGACCCACTTTGATACCTCATGCAATTCCCCCCCCCCAATCCTGATGCACTGGATCACTTACCTTATGAAGATCTAGTGAGCTGTCTCCTCTCCACC
This sequence comes from Thamnophis sirtalis, assembly GCF_051295495.1. Taxonomy (NCBI): domain Eukaryota; kingdom Metazoa; phylum Chordata; class Lepidosauria; order Squamata; family Natricidae; genus Thamnophis; species Thamnophis sirtalis. Next base: position 76,729,503 of record NW_028261384.1, on the reverse strand, counting down.
CTCTCTGTTGCCCAAGACCATGAAATCTCACTGCCTCAAAGTGTCCTGTCAGCTTGCAAAAGTTTTGTACTGAAAGTGAAATGTTCTGGGAGCTGTGATCTCGCAACGTGAAGTCTCACAAAATTATGGTAGCCAGAATATTCCCTCATGGCACAAAATGTTTGCAAGCCAATGGCACACTTTGAGGCAACGAAATTGCACTGCCATAAAGTGTCCCATCAGCTTGCAAATATTTTGCACTGAGAGTGAATGTTCTGGGCGTCATGATCTTGGGGGACTTTGGGCCATGAAATCATGGTGTCCAGAACATTTTAGTCTCAGCACACAAAAAGGGTTTCCAAGCCAAATGAATGCTGGAAGAAAAATTGTCCCACTCTCAAAGAAACCACAGCAGAGAGGAGATAGATCTTCATAAGGTACGTGATTCCAGTGTGGCAGAATGGGAGAGGGGAAGCAATTGTGGACAGAAGGGGAGGAATAGGCAGGGTAAATGTTGCAGTGCCTCTGTACTTGTTCACAAGGGTGAACAACTGCCATGGTGCATAATTTTGGGAATGTGTCATAAATACTTGGGGAGGCTATCGCATAATTTTGACAGTCACTACATGAATGGTCATAACCTTAGGGTTACCTGTACATTGTTAATAGGGAGCGATAGGCTAACCCACAGCCATTCCTTTGTGGGGTGCCACAGGGCTCAATTATTTCTCTGCTCTTTTTAAAGGTCTACATGAAACTTCTGGAGAAATCAATCCAACATGAGAGAATGAAATATCACCAGCATGCTGATAATATACAACTTATACAAGCAATGTTGTAGCTGCCCTTTATTAGTGCCTGTAGGCCGTAGGGATATCTACGCATGACAATAGGTTTCACCTGAACCATGGCTGTAGGTGTAAAGGACCTTAGGATCAGATAGATTATCATTTTTAGTTCTGGATGGGGTTAAAACTACCCAGAAAAAATGGTGCACACTCTGGGATTGCAATTTCTGCTTGAAGAACAAGTGGCAGTTGTGGCTAGAAAGACCTTTGCACAACTTCATGTTGTGTGCCAGTTGTGCCTTTACCTGGACCTTGTCACCCTGCCATTGATCACTCATGCAATAATTATACTCAGCTAAATTACTGCAATGTCCTCTACATGGGAGTACCCTTGAAGAATATTTATAAGCTATAGCTGATGCAGAGTGTACAGTTTTGGGAGCCTAGAGTTCCTAGACCCCTATAACACTGTTGTTGAATGAGCTGCATTGGTTATTAGTTTGCTTCTGGATCCAATTCAAGGTTATTATTATTGGTTATTATCTTTAAAGCCCTTTGTGGCATGGATCCAGGATATCTGAGGAGATGTCTCACTCCAAAGGGACTAGCCTATCTAACTCACACCAGCAGAAGAGGTCCGCTATGGAGCCTGTCTACTAAGCCAGAGTCCCCAACAGCAACTCACTACCACACCATTGCCTATTTGGAACCAGCCAGGATGCACATATGCACACAGTATCACACAACTGAGAAGCCCTTATACATGTGCATGCACTTTGGCTCATCGCTCATGTGACTGGAGCTGTCTGCCTGCAGCCCAGTTCCCTCTGCCCCAGCTGGGCTGCCAAACTGCAAAGGTTGGTGGCCTGCTGTGCTAAGGAATTCCAGCGAGCATGGTCAAAGTAAAGACTGTGGAACACTCTTCCACCAAATATAAGAACTGCTACCCTTTGCGCATTCCAGAAGGACATTAAAACTTGCCTTTTCCTCCTGGGCTAGGGGTCTCAAGAGGGCTGCTCATAACTGTAGATGATTGATGGGTAAGAAGATTTCATTCCCATGCTATCCACTTCTTAGTCCTGATTTGTATATTATTAAAATTTTAAATTGCATAATTTAAATATTTTAATTCTTTTTCGTATTTGTCTTTTTATAATCTGTAAGCTGCCCAGAGCTACCTTATAGGTGAGATGGGCAGCATAATAAACAAACAAACACTGACACAAATTATATAAATTATATAACATCAGATTTTAACAGAATTTCAAAATTTACAGACATCTTGTTCTTCTAAATCTTCTGTTTTTATATACAAACATTGCCAATGTAATGAAAAAAATATATTGATTAATTAACATAAAATAAAAACAAATCAAAATCAAAACTGAGTGAATAAACTTTGTTAATGCAAATGTGCTATTATGTATTTTGACATCTGACTGGTCATTCACAAAGATTGTATCCAAATAGCATCCTTAGAGCATCCTGGTGTAAAGATGTTCCTCTAATTGTCTCCAGAAAATGTATCCTCACAACAGGACCTATGTTTTCAAGATAAAACCTTGATAAAGCCTGTTTTTTTCTGCTCCTTCAATCGTGGAATATTACTTAAGAAGTTATTTCCATCATAACTGTAGCTTGTTACACCTGTAGTCTTGGCATATAATTCTGCAATCCAATGGTGGCTTATACAAAAAATTGTGCAAAATATTCCACATCTAGACAACTGAGATTCTTAAAAGTCCTTAAGATATTGCTTTGGTGTCAGACTTGGAATATATTGTGGTCCCACTGGTACAATTTGCTATTATGATGATTACTTTAGTCTGAACTACTCACATTGTTGAATGTTTTAAACTATTTTTTTTATAGTTTTTGCATTTTGTAAGCTGTTTAGAATCTACCCTGGCAGCTATAATAAAAATAAATAAATAATAACTACAGGGAGGCCTCAATTTGCAACTACAATTTGGGATAGAACTTCCATCAGTAAGCGATATGGTCATTAAGTGAGTCATGACCAATTTTATTATTCTTTTGTGTCATGACTGTTAAGCAAATCTGACTTCCCCCATTGGCTTTACCTATCTCAAGCCTCTGGGATGGTAATACAAGATCACATGACTCCTGTAACCTGTAACTATCATGCTGATTGCCAAATATCAAACTTTGATCATGTGATCATGAGAATGCTTCAATGATTGTAAGTAGGAGAATTGGTCATAAGTCACTTTTTCAGGCCTCCATAACTTCAAACAATTGTTAAACAAAAGGTCATGTCAAAGGCACTTGTATATTAGGGAACAGTCCAGGAAGGCAAAAAAAAAAAAAAAATCCAAATCTTTCCTGCCACATAATGGTTTTATGTTGACTGATGAACAATGCAGTAACCATTTTGGAAAAATCATCTGGAAGCTCAGAAATTATTGAAAAAAATTGTTCATGTGTTTCTGCAACCTGCATAGCAAGGAATTGCATTCTTGGTTACTAGTTTTTAGGAAAGCCCTGGTCTAACTTTTCAGTTCTATTCCTTCATGAAATGTTTTTCTAAAAGAATCAGTCCATCAGAGAATGTAACGTGGCTTAGCTATGGCTTCAAAACACACACACACACACACACACCACCACCACCACCACCACCACCACCACCACCACCACCACCACACACATACTTCTTCTTCCTTTTCACCCCTTAGCTGAACAGAAATGTATGTGTGATGTTATTTGACACAAGGATCAATAAGTGATTTTTCAAAACTCTGACTCTCAACAACACCTGTATAGTAACTGTATCTCAGTTGAAAAATATGAGCAAATTCGTTGACAGCCAATAGTTACAAGAGACTTTTCATTCTTTGTTGCCAAAGATGTATGATATGTTATAGATCTGTCCACTAATGGGAGGAGATTGCAAGGAGGTAACAGATAGCAGGAAAAAAGCAGAACTGCTTAATTCATACTTGTCTTTCGGAAAAAAAATACTCCAACCTGTCAAAAGCAGTACCACAAAGACATAACAGGTATATAAGTCAAAAAAGGCATGAAAATGGTAAGATAACATCTATCTACTCTAGACAAGTTCAGATTGTGTGGACCAGCAGGCAGACATCATTTCAAAACCATTGAACAAAATATTTGCTAGTAATCAAATCACAGATGTCGCAGAAAAGAAGGTAATTCTTTGCTAATGAATACAGTGAGCTCTTGGGGTTAATATATTATAAGGTTTGACTGAAAAGAAATGCCTATAATGTTATAATATACCAACAGATGGCACTACTGGTTCACTGAAAGTTGAATCATGTACTTTAGTTTTTGTTCTTTTACTTCAGTTGATAAGAAAATGCTGTGAAAAAATAGGCTTACTATTGATGGAATGGAAACCTGCAATGAGTATCATCATTAGCCTTGAGCAATATGCCATGATTGAATTTTTGACTGTCAAAGGATTCATTATTATGATTCAGAAATAAAGCATTAGTGGCTAAATATCATCCCAAATTTTCACCTCTGTATACGTGGGGAAGGAGGTGTAAATTAACCTCAGATTTTATCAAGAAAACTCATGGTGCACAAATTGTATTATTCATATGTATATCCTTGAACCTGGTATCATTGTTGCCTCACAGTGCTACATTGAGTAGGAAAGCCCCTCTCCCCCAAAATAAAATATTCTTCATTCTTAATATTTAAAAGAGGCACAATATAATATTTTCCCTAAAGGAGAACAGGACAAATATCTTCCTAAAGGCAGAAAGCAGCCCCAATCTTCCTGCTATAGGAAAACAGCCTCAAGGAGAAGCCAAAAGACGCTAGTCTTTAGGAATGGGTATTTTGTATCCATTCAGAAAGCTGGGCTATTCTATTCATAAACAAAGAACAGCCAGAAACTCCAAATAAGCAACACAGTAGGCAAGGAGCTAAAATTGACAAGATTAGTTCAGACAAACAAAAGACCTAGGATTTGCATTTCCTGTTTTGTCTATAGTGTCAGCCATGACCCCTACATGACACCATAGGAACATATTAAAGGACATATTCTTGCATAGGAACAGGAAATCACAAAGCTGCAAAGAATATATAAAAGACAATCTATTTCAACCCCATTTTGCCAGTTTCTGGCTACCAAATAAATGGAGTCTTCCTTTCCAATTGCAATTGCCTTCAGTTCATTTCTTCTGCATCTTTCTTCAGTTTAGAATGAGAACTAGACCAGATTTTTCCTCAACAATTGCTACATTTAAACCTTTAAAATTAGTATTAAGGTAAGTTCAGAAATACAAGAAAACTTTGCTGCAACATGACACCAGGCTTCACTTCTCACAAGTCATCCCAAAAACAATTGCAACTTATCAATTACAGTAGAACCTCTGGTCACGAATGCTTTGACGACGACCAAATTAGGTTCTGACCGAAAAAGTCACAAATACTTTTTTTTGCAGCCGATTTCTCCTTCCACACCATTTTTTTTGTAAGCACCAAATTTCCAAAATTAGGTTTGGGTCATGACCAAATCAGTTTGCAACCAAAGTTATGGAACGAATTATGGTCATGACCATATGGAGGTTCTACTGTACTATCTTATCATATCTTCCATTGTCCAAATTTGACATGATATGACTTCTACCTATTCCCAAAATTGAAACAATACCTTCATCTGCTTGAGTCAAATGAAGAGGTAGAAAGGACTGTGGGAACTCATTTGAAAAGATAACCTGTAGAATTCTTTTATGTAGTAAATTTGCTGATAGTTGGCAGAAATGTATAATGAATGATTATGATTATGCAGAGGAGTAAAGCAGATATGAAAGAGATACTTCAAGGCTTATTCTCCTATTTTCTGTATTAAAAAGGTGCCATCTACATACTACTAAATACTACTCTCATGCCTATTTTATTATTTGTGTCAGGCACTGAGAACCAGAAGCAACACAAAGAGCTGATCAGAGTGGTATGCTTATTGCTGTTTGCCTGTAGACTGGAATCTCACCAGATTACTAAATAAATACAGCAGTTTCATTGATTATCTCCCTTCAGCCACTTCCTTCCCACAAGTGATTCTAGACTTTTCAGTCACTCTTCCCCTCAATTGGATATCAGATTCCACCGTTATTTGTAATCTTCAATTGGGTGGAACAAAGTATCATACAGCAACAATTTTTGAATCCTACACACTTCAAATAGAAATTGAGTATTGAGTATTGAGTAATTTATTTATATGCCGCCCTTTTCCCTGGGGGACTCAGGGCGGCTTACAACTCGAAAAAGGGGGCGAAACAAACAATTAACACATAAGACAGTACATCATTAAAAGCACAACATTCATACTATTCGGGTGGGTTACAGTCTTTAACCCCAGGCCTGACGGGATAGCCAGATTTTAAGGGCTGTGCGGAAGGTCTGGAGGGTGGTGAGGGTACGAATCTCCACGGGGAGATCGTTCCATAGGGTCGGAGCTGCCACCGAGAAGGCTCTCCTCCGCGTAGTTGCCAGTCGACATTGACCGGCAGATGGGATTCGGAGGAGGCCTAATCTATGGCATCTAATTGGTCGGGTGGAGGTAATTGGCAGTAGGCGGTCTCTCAAGTACCCAGATCCACTACCATGAAGGGCTTTGTAGGTGACGAGTAGCACCTTGAAGCGTACCCGGAGATCGACTGGTAGCCAGTGCAGCTCGCGGAGGATAGGTGTTATGTGGGTGAAGTGAGGTGCACCCACAATCGCTCGCGCGGCCGCATTCTGGACTAGCTGAAGTCGCCGAATACTCTTCAAGGGCAGCCCCATGTAGAGCACATTGCAGTACTCCAGCCTAGAGGTCACAAGGGCACGAGTGACTGTTGTGACAGCCTCCCGGTTCAGGTAGGGGCGCAACTGGTGCACCAGGTGAACCTGGGCAAATGCCCCCCTGGTCACAGCTGACAGATGGTGTTCAAAAGTCAGCTGTGGGTCCAGGAGGACTCCCAAGTTGCAGACCCTGTCTGAGGGGCGTAATATTTGACCCCCCAGCCTGAGAGATGGAATACTTGCCGAATTAATGGGAGGGAAACACAACAGCCACTCGGTCTTATCTGGGTTGAGCACAAGCTTGTTAGCCCTCATCCAGTCCCTAACAGCTCCAAGGCCCTGGTTCATCACGTCCACCGCTTCATTGAGTTGGCACGGGGCGGACAGATACAACTGTGTATCGTCCGCATACTGGTGGTATTTTATCCTGTGCCGCCGAATGATCTCGCCCAGCGGTTTCATGTAGATGTTAAAAAGTAGGGGGGACAAGACCGAACCCTGCGGCACCCCATATGTTAGGGGCCTAGGGGTCGATCTCTGCCCTCCAACTAACACCGACTGCGACCTGTCCGAGAGGTAAGAGGAGAACCACCGCAAAACAGTGCCTCCCACCCCCACCTCCCGCAGTCGTCGCAGAAGGATACCATGGTCGATGGTATCGAAAGCCGCTGAGAGGTCAAGGAGAACCAGGATGGAGGCGTGGCCTCCATCCCTGGCTCTCCAGAGGTCATCGGTCAATGCGACCAAAGCGGTTTCTGTGCTGTAACCAGGCCTGAAGCCAGACTGGAATGGGTCAAGATAACTAGCTTCCTCCAAGGACCGCTGGAGCTGAAAGGCCACCACCTTCTCAACAACCTTCCCCACAAAGGGGAGGTTGGAGACTGGACGATAGTTGTTAAGAACGGCTGGATCCAAGGATGGTTTCTTCAGGAGGGGTCTCACCACCGCCGCCTTAAGAGCGGGGGGAAAGACTCCCTCCCGAAGGGAGGTGGTAACAACTGCCTGGATCCAGCCCCGTGTCACCTCCCTGCTGTTAGCAACCAGCCAGGAGGGGCACGGGTCCAGTACACATGTGGAGGTACTCACAGCTCTCATGGCCTTGTCCACGTCCTCAGGGGCAACAGCTTGAAACTCAACCCAGCGATGGCCTACCAGATTATCCCCCTGTGCCTCGGCTGGATCTGCGAAATTGGAGTCCAAGTCCGACCGAAACCGAGCAACTTTGTCCGCTAGAAACTGGACGTAATCCTCAGCCCTACCCTGCAAAGGATCCCCCGTATCCCTCCTATTTAGAAATCCTAATATCATGGCTCAAAATGTCTATTACTCCCATGTGATTGAAATTTGGCAAAGTTGGTGGCTGCTCCAGAGCCGCTATGCATCTGTGCAGTGACAGTTAATTGCAGTAATGCATCATTAGCTGTCATTCTTACTTCCAATACCATGGTCATTCTTTTTGTCTGTTTAGGAATGGAAGTATCTCTGAAACAATGATCCAATGGCACAAGTACATTATGGCAGTAAAGGTATCCCCTTTCATTCAATCTTTCTAAATATAATTTACATTTTATCCCAAACTAGTTAAGTCTTTAAGTCAATATTAGATCAATTGGTTTGGTTGAGCTTATATTGGCCAAGCCAAATGCATATTTTAAAGTGTTTAGGTGGCCTTAATGAAACACTGTAATAGGGAAATATTTTAATACTATGATACATCAATATTAATTAAGGAATTAACTCTGCTTGGGGAACCTTTGGCACTAAATGTCTATGCCATTCAGCATTTAATATTCTCTGCTTGGCTTGTTACTCTTTCTGCCACATGAATTAAAGAAAGTTAAGGTGAGTTCTTTTTGTCAGTTCTCTCCTTTTGGGCAATGAATGCATAGTTTTTCACCTCAGAGCTCAACTATCACAGGAGACTGACGCAAAGAGAGCAATACCTGCCCAGCTGAATTACATCAAATTAAAACCAGTCTGAAAAGAAATGAAATGTCAAAGCACCATAGCTATTGATTGACTATTTAATACATCAACATGGTGGAATCTTAATTATAACTAAGGCTGTCTGAGAACAGCTTACCTCTTTTATTAGCTATCCCTTTATTGCTTTCGTTCTATTCATTTCTTCTCAAGTCATAATTATGGTAAGTTGCATTTATTCGTTTGAAATTCCATCCCCATCCATCAGATTCTATGCCTAAATCAAATTGGACCATTGTAAAAATTGGTCCAGAATGACTACAAGTTCTGCTTTTAATTCAGAGCACAATCTACTATAAAACATTTTTTTGCTTAAACTTTTTAATAATAAATTAGTGGTATTCATAAGGCATTTTGATATTGTTGGCTTTTTCAACTATATTAACAGCATAAAGTCATGACATTTTTTTAAATGCTGCTAAAATTGTGGACACATCTATGCAATTTCCTTAATAGAACTTTGTAATTCTCTCTCTTTTTTCTCTATTTTTATTTTATTCAAAACAGGATTAAAATACAAAACTAAAAAAAAATCCCAAAAAGGACAAAAAATATTATACCTCCAAATTGAATACTGATTAATACATTACTATGGCATTGGTTCCCACCGTTGTACACCCCCCCCTTTTTAAATTAATAAATCTATTTGCAAGTTATCAATCTGTCTTCTGTATATTATATTAGTTACAAAATAATTAACAGGAAAAATAATATTAAAACAAAACAAAATGATTTCAAAACTCTATGTTAACAAAGAGTTACTATAATACATTCATAAAACATTCACCATGGCAACTTATCCCAAATCATCCTAAAAGTTAAAAATAGTTTATCATGAATCAAATATCCATATTTGTTCCTTAGTATCATCTCTTATTGTTATCTAATTAAATATAATGGATTCAGTCTCCACAATAAATCTATCTTCCCATCACAGTCCAAATAGAAATGGTTTCCAGTTAGATGTTATAAATCCATCCATCTCAAAAAGAATTTGCCACTTCCCCATTCAGAGGCTAAATATTGCAGGGATATGCAGACTTAAACTTCAGAGAAACAGATAGAATCTACTCAATTAATTCTCCAATTGTAAGAACATCTCTTTGGTCTGGAACTGGATCAAAGTCTTTTTATATGTCTTTATCCAAATATCATTATCTTCTCATCAACCTTTCTAGAGAGACTTTCTTTTTATAAAAAAGTTTATTTTTCTATTTTCATAACATATAATCACATGTATCACATAGCCAACATCATATTGTATTATTAAATGTTTACATCAATTCACTTTACTGTGTGTGTGTGTGTGTGTGTGTGTGTGTGTGTGTGTGTGTGTGTGTGTGTGTGTGTTTTCGTAGATTTTCACGGGTGTAGGTATGCTGGTCTTGTTGTATTCGGGTCTTTTTCTATATAAGATTGAGATTGTCTTGGCAACGTTTCACTCACCATCTTCAGGCTGGGTTTTGGGCTTAAAGCATGGTCGAAGCTGCCGTCTTTCTATAAATCTTGCTGGGTGTGTGTGGAGTGCTGGCTTTGTTTCAGTAAGTGGAATGATTGGCTATGATACAACCACACAAACAATCATTCCAATTACTGAAACAAAGCCAGCACTCCACCACGCCCAACAAAATTTATAGAAAGACACACTTTCTATGTTGGTCTTGGCGTATTCGGGTCTTCTCCCATGTAAGATTGAGAGTATCTTGGCAATGTTTCAATGAGATCCCACTCACCATCCTCAAGCTGGTGCCTTCAGCTTCATACTTGTGCGAGCAAAGTGTGATCGGAGCTGCCGTCTGGAGTGTGGAATGCTGGCTTTAATGCTGTAAGTGAGTTGGTTGGCTGTGTTGTTACATCTTGATTAGTTGATGGAGTTTATGTATGCAGATTAATCGGCTGTTTCATAACATCCTGTGTGGCTGAGGTACTAGTTGTGTGCCCATTTGTATTGTAACGACCTGGGTAATGGGCTGTGTGATGACATCCTGAGCTCTAGTGTAGTTTTATCCTGAGCTCTAGTGTAGCGATATCCTGAGTCCTGTGCTGCAACATCCTGGGAGGTTGGCTTCATTGTAACATCCTTAGCCTTTGTGTTATAACCTCCTGAGTTCTGTGATGTAATATCCTGAGCAGATGGCTGTGATGTAACAACCCAGGCTTTGGTTTGGCACTGAGTTTGCGGTCTGGTCATGTGTTCATGGCGTGTGTCAGTTTGCTTTGTGTGGGGGTTGGAATGGGGTGCAGCAGTTGGTGATGCCGCCATGGTTTGGCTTCTGGATGGTGGTTGCATTTTGTCTATGGGATTGGTTTGGGTTTGGGTCTGGTGAGGGTGATTGGTGTTGGTGTCCTGTGTTGTTCTGGGTCCGGTGTCGGTTTTCATGGCTGGGACTCGTTTGTTGATTAGGGCTAGTTTCCAGATGTCTGGTAGGCAGGAGCTATCATCACATTTATTCATGTTTTGAGGGTGTTTCTCTATTTCGATGGCTTCCATAACACCGGTCTGCGACTAAAAAGCTGTTTGATTATTTTCATCTAATTTCCATGTATTTTGGTGTGCTGAAAACAAATAAAATATTGAAAAAACTCCTAGATGTCATGATTTGCCACAGCATGCAAAATTGTCTTCAAATTTATCAAAAAAAATTAATTTTTGGAATGTTTTTATTTTATGGGGTTTTAACTAAATTTAAAGCCCAAATTACTATTAATTAATTCACATAAGTGCATTTAAGATATAAAATGCCAAAAAAAAAACCTTAAAGGATTTGTCCGAGTTATGTAAAAAAATATAGCACTGTAAATCTGATGGTCAGCAATATATACATAAGCTAAGCAAGTTTTAAGTCTGTGCTTCTAATGGTAGAAGGGGTTAATCTTTCCTGAAGAATCCAGTGGGAGGGAGACACAGGGCAGATAGCAGCATCTCCAGTCAGTGCAGGGGGCATGGCCAGCACTGTGACGTCTCGTGTACAGACACAGAGCTGTTCTCTCCTGCATGCCACACTTGTGCACGAATCATCAGGTTCTTGGTTCTAGGCTATTCACACTTTTTCATCGCAATTCATGTTAGATTGTCATTCTTCAACCGTTATGTTATGGCTCTGCGAAAGTGTATTAATTTGCCAGACAGTTTCTGTTTCATCTGTGGTGAATATATAGTATTGAAGCAACAGCAGAATATTACAGACTTTGTGAAAAAAGTATACTTTGCATACCTTGGACTAAGAATTGGAGATCAAGATATAGTTTGGGTGCCTCATAAAGTATGCAAATGGTGTGTTGAGGACCTCCAAAACTGGTTCAAGGGTAAGAAAAAATCTTTCCGTTATGGGATTCCTATGGTATGGCGGGAGCAAAAGAACCATAGTGATGACTGTTACTTTTGTTCATGCAATGTGAAAGGATTTAATTCCAAATGGAAGCATTCCATTTCATACCCCAATCTTCACTCAATTTAAAAATCCAATATGATTCAGAGTAATGGTGTCTTTTTATAGATTCTTCAAAAAGAAGTCTCAAAGCAGTTTTACTCCACAACGGTTTTTACACTTCCATATCTGTAGGTCATTCCGTACACGTGAAGGAAACCTATGAGAACTTGGAATTGGTTCTTCATAAACTTAAATATGAAGACCATGATTGGCAAGTGTGTGGGGACTTGAAGGTCTTGTGCATGCTGCTCGGGCAACAAGCTGGGTATACCAAATACCCTTGTTTTCTGTGTCTATGGGACAGTCGAGACCAACAAAATCACTGGACCAAGAAGAGTTGGTAGCTGAGGGTGCTAACAGTCAGTGAAAAAAATGTCCTCCAAGAAACTTTGGTACCTTCCCAAAAAGTTCTTCTACCACCTCTCCACATAAAATTGGGATGCTACTCACAAGTGTAAATGCACCAAGAGGAGCCTCACAAGGAAGAAGAATCAAGTTTGATGTGTGTAGGTGAGCTCATTTCAGTTCAAAAAAGGATTTGCATGAAAATATTGTGATAAAACTTTAATTTTATAAATCTATTTCCATTTACTTTGAGATATTACCTTATTTAACATAATTACCTAAATTGTCAGGAAACGTGATGTCCTATGAAAAAATGGAGTCATTTTCGGATTCATCACACCAAAAAACATAAAGATTACGTGGAATAACCAAAACAGCTCTCGAAAAAAATTATTCTCTTGTTGAAGTGTTCAGTTTTGGAAATTAATTTGGTTCCTTTGAAATCAATTTCATGTCCTGTTGCTTTAAGGTGCTGGAAAAGGGAGGAAGTTTTTTCTTCTTTTCTGACTGTGTTCTTGTGTTCTGCGATGCATGCATTTATTCTCCTATTAGTTTGTCCAATGTATGCGGCTGGGCAGATTTTTGCATGGTATTTCATAGACTCCTTGATTTTCTAGCTGGATCTTGTCTTTGGGGTTTCTTAAGATGTTGGCTATTTTTTGGTCAGTGCCGAAGGCTGTCTTGACATTGTGTTTGTGGAGATTTTTGCTGATTTTATCTGTGGTGCCTTTGATATAAGGTAGGAGGGCGATGTTGTGTCTTGGTTCTTGGAGGGTGTCTCCTTTTGGATTAGGTTGGTAATTGTGTTTCTTTGGAATTCGTTGGAAATTAATTCGTTTGTGAGAATGTGTAATTCAGTTTTCAGGTGGTCTTTGTCGGCTAAGTGTTTGGTTCCTAACCCTAACCCTTAAGATGTTGGCTACTATTTGGTCAGTCACACATCTCAACAGCCTAGACCCCAAAATACAATTTACTATGGAAATAGAAGCTAACAACCAACTTCCCGTTCTGGATGTCCTAATCTACAAACAACCCAATGGCTCCCTAGGACACACCATCTACCAGAAAAAAAACACACACCAACTACTACTTAAACACACAATCCCATCACCACCCTGCACAGATCAACTCTGTAGCCAAGACCTTCATCTCCAGAAAGTGTGTGTGTGTGTGTGTGTGTGTGTGTCTGTCTGTCTGTCTGTCTGTCTCTGTCTGTCTGTCTGTGTGTGTGTATATATACGGGTTGGTGGGCGGAGCCTCCTGCCAACACCACTACCGGTTCACCCGATCTGGGCCGAATCGGCAGAAACCCACCTCTGGTCTGAATGTGTCTGAAATGACAAAATAAAGAAAGCACTATAAAACTGCATTAACGAAAATTTATAATTATTTGTAAAAGTGGCATGGTGGGGAGAAGAATGGTTTCTGGCCCATTCCATTGATGGGCACCTAAACCACACACAAATGCCTTATATTATTGCCTGGAAAATATCTTGTTTACTTCATTTAATTCAGATTCAGTTTGATCCCTTTATAGAGAAAGCCTAGAAAAATGAAAAATTGGCAAAGAAAAAAGCTTTATTAGAAAGGTTCATTATGGATTTCCTGGAAATCATCTGTCTCATCCAATGTAAGTTTGAAAAAAGATATTAATTCACAGTGAGGATATTTCTACATATTATGAAAATTCATAGTCAATAATGAATTGCACAAGACGATATGCCTACAATCACAAAGCTAATGTCTGTAAGCAGGCAAGCAGTTGAGTCAACCTATGATGCTGATCTCCAACATTATTTGCAGATTATAATCCCACTAAGTTTACAGCATATTTACTGAATGTTCATACTTTCAGGAAATACTCCCACATATAGTTCCTGTTGCTAAATCCTTGAACATTGTAGATTATTCTGGAGAATCTTACAATACTCACATCAGGAAGTAAAGCCCAGTTTCCTGCAGAGGATCTAACTATAAAATGATTTCTCTCCTCAATAATGCTGTCTGTATTCTTTTTCTCTGAAAGTGCAAGCATGACTTTGAGCAAGTTGGGCTTGTTATTTATAAGGGTTGGAATTGCTGAAACAAAGGTCCCTTGTGACAGAAAGTTTCAAGGCTAAAAAAAAAATAAAGTTGCCAAAGGCCCTGGCTTGAAAATATGGGAGACACTCACAATTTAAAATCTGCTACTGACACATACTGTAAAGGGCAGGTTTCTAATATGCTGTTATATGCAGAATTGCTTCCTATCTTTGCAGTAAAACTATTTACCTAACCTTCTTGCATCTGCCTGGGAGTAGAGTAAGGTGACCAGACGTCCCGATTTCAGCGGGATAATCATGCTTTATAACAATTTTTCCTGTGTCCCAGGCCGTTTTTAAAAAGTCCCAATTTTCTGGCTTCATGTTGAAAGCCCAGTGGATTTGCTTAAGAAATCCTTACCGGGGCAAGACAAAAGACAAAAGACCACCTGAAAACTCTCTGTCTCTGTCTCAGTACTTTCATTGAAGATATTAAAACATTAAAGCAACAAAACGGACCCCCCTGCGCCCCTTTTACTCACTTTTATAAGAAAAAATGACCAAGTACCATAGAGTTCCAGGAAACACGTGGCTAGAGAGGGAAGCGACTGTTACTTCCTGGATTTTCTGGAGGGGAGGGGCACGGAGGTTGGAGGACTGCTCCAAAATGGTGGCAAAGTTTCTTTGAAAAATATTTCCCTGACTAATTTCACCATTTCAACTTGCTCAGTTCTTTGTATTAACATCTACATCATTCTGGGTTTACTTGGAGTGCAAGCCTGCTGGTAAGTGAGTTGGGTTTTTTTCTTTTATTTTTTTAATGTATTTTAAAATAATATTTTATTTATTGTGCATAGGATTTTTTAAAAATTCTGTGTGGATTCTTTTTTTAAATTGTCTTAGACTATTTTACAAAAGATTCTATCCAAAATAAATTGAAGTGAAACCATGTTTAAAAATTCTATGCACAATATTTTGAAATATATTGTGCATAGAAAGAATAGTTTGAAATGTTTTACTTCAATTTATTCTGTGTGGATTCTTTTTTAAAATTGTCTTAGGCTATTTAAAAAAAGATAGATTCTATCCAAAATACAAAATACCAGCTGCAGTTATTCACTTAAGAACTGTGGCAAGAAAGGTGGTATAATGGGCTTAGTGACCAAAGTTACAATGGCATTGAAAAAAGTGACTGATGACCATTTTTCACACTTAGTGACCATTTTCACACTTAGTGACCATTGCAGCATCCTCATGGTCACGCGATCAAAATTTTGATGTTTGGCAACAGATTCGTATTTATGATGGTTTCAGTGTCCTGGGGTCATATAATCACCTTTTGACAAAGTCAAATGGGGAAACCAGATTCACTTATGTTACTAACTTATCAGCTGCAGTTATTCACTTAAGAACTGTGGCCAGAAAGGTGGTATAGTGACCAAAATTACAATGGCATTGAAAAAAGTGACTGATGACCATTTTTCACACTTAGCGACCATTTTCACACTTAGCGACCATTGCAGAATCCTCATGGTCATGTGATCAAAATGTTGATGTTTGGCAACCGTTACAATTTATATTTGTAAATTGTAGTTATGTTGAAATAAAAAAAAAAATTACAATACTATTTTTGCGTTGTATGAAAATTTTTGTTGCTCTGTATAAAATTTTTAATCAACCCCACCGCCCCCCCCCGGTCAAAGGTGTCCCTCTTTACCAGTCTGAAAATCTGGTCACCTTAGAGTAGAGCTGAGGAAGAATATTTTATTGCCATATTGGCAAAAAGCCCTTATGAAAGGTGAGAACATGTACAGGATATCAGCAACATTGGAAGCAGAGATTCACTTGGAAACGGAATCTGTTGAGGCCTCTTTTCTTAGAACATGTCACATCCTCCAGTTATGCTTTATCATTGCTTTTAAAGAATTGAAAATACACTCAACATTTTACCTACTTTTTAAATGAAAATCCATAGACGCTAGTTGCTTTTAGGCACTGGTCTTCACAGTCAGAAACCTTTGATAATAATACTGCTTAAGGAATATCTATTGTTTTGTCATCTGTGACCTTCTGATATGTGGTGGACTAAAAGCTATTCACTACATATTCACCACACTAGCAATTTTTTAAAGGTTTGAGATATCTTGTGCTGATAGTGGTAGTGTGAATGTATAATTTTTGGAGATATGTTATGGGAGATCTTTTTCAGATTTCTAAAGTTCTGAGTCACTGCAATGAGTTTTAATTTATCTGAATAAAGTTCTTATGCAGCACTCTTGTGCATTATAAGTTATTAAACTTGTAGTTCAGGACAAGTTCTATGACTTCCTTTTTGATAAAGTTTGCAATTTGGTGTTTTCCATGCTGATGAAAACAATAGCTATTATTACAGGTAATCTTTGCTTGCCAATCACAATTGGAATTGCAAACTTCATTGCTAAACATCCCATAATTAAGTAAAAATCGTGGCATCATAACGGTTTACAATGTCATTTCTTGTTTAATTATTAAATGAAACACTGGAGTTACGTTAAACATCATGTGACCATGACTTGCAGTTTTACTTCTGTGTTCTCCATTAACTTTACTTGTTGCAAGCTGATTGTTGAAAGGTAAGGTGACCAGACGTCCCGCTTTTGGTGAGACAGTCACGATTTTTCACAATTTGTCCCGCATTGTTTTTAAAAAGTCCTGATTTTCATGGGTGAGTGGACGAAAGGGCATCGGCAGTGCAGCCAGGACCTGCTGTGCGAGGGCAAGGGAAGAGCAGGGTGGGGCCTGAGGGAAGCCGGAGGGAGGAGGCTCGGAGGGAGAGGGGAGCCAAGATAGCAGTGGCTGAGGAGGAAGAGGTCTCGCAGCCGACACTGCCATTGATGCCGCCAAGGAATTGCAGGATTATAGTGGCTGTGCACCGGGAAGACGGCCTGCGGGGCTGGAGGCTCAATGCCGGCTGCGCGCTGCCGAGCACTAATAGGAGTCACAAGGCGGGCTGGCTGAGCAGCATCGTGTATGCAGCTCGCCTCGCTGCCCGATGGAGGCTGCCCTGCTGCTGGTGCTGCTGCACCTCTGCTCCGCCGTGAAGATTCCACCGCCACCCCCGCCGGCTCTTCCCGCCCAGACACCCGCCGCCCAGTAGTGGCCCGAAGCCCTCCTGCCCACCACTGGCTGCACCGTGGCCGACTCGCCCAGGGTGGGCTGGAAGGCTTCGGGTGTCCGGGCGGAAAGAGCCGACGAGCAAATGGCAGTGGCATTGCTGCCCAGGAGCCGCCCAAAGCCTTCCTGCCCACCACTGGCTGCACCATGGCTGACTTGCCCGGGTGGGCTGGAAGGCTTAGGGCATCCGGACAGGAAGAGCCCACGAGCGGATGGCGGTGGCATCGCTACCTGGGAGCCACCCGAAGCCTTCCTGCCCACCACCGGCTGCACCACAGCCGACTCGCCCTAGGTGGGCTGGAAGGCTTCGGGCATCTGGGCAGGAAGAGCCCGTGAGCAGATGGTGGTGGCATCGCTGCCCGGGAGCCACCCGTAGCCTTCCTGCCCACAACCAGCTGCACCGCAGCTGACTCGCCCCAGGTGGGCTAGAAGGCTTTGGGCGGCGGGCGTCCGGGTGGGAAGAGCCGGCAAAGATGCCACCCCCCCCCGCCAGCTCTTCCCGCCCAGACGCCAGCTGCCCAAAGCCTTCCTGCCCACCACCGGCTGCACCGCAGCTGACTCGCCCCAGGCAGGCTTGAAGTCTTCAGGCATCTGGGCGGGAAGAGCCGGTGAGCGGATGGCGGTGGCATTGCCGCCCGGGAGCCATCCGAAGCCTTCCTACCCACCACCGGCTGCACTGCAGCTGACTCACCCCAGGCAGGCTGGAAGGCTTCGGGCATCCGGGCGGGAAGAGCTGGCGAGTGGATGGCGGTGGCATCACCGCCGGGAGCCGCCTGAAGCCTTCCTGCCCAACACCTACTCTCCCCGGACTTGTTTTGATGAGCGCAGGGCGACTGACGGTAGTTTGCGCCAGCTGCGCCCGCTCAAACTATCGTCAGTCGCCCCGTGTTAAAATCTGGCCATCTTATGCTTGGTGGGAGCTGCGGACGCCATTGGGTGGGCGCTCCCCACGCCGCGCATATCCCTCTCCTTCTTCCCATCGCGCGCGACTCCCCTACCGGTGCTGCCATCCATCGGAGGCGGATATAAAGCTCCGAAAGAGGCGCCACAACTGGGGCAAGGCACCAGTGGGGGCTGCTCTTTGTCCTGCTGAGGGGAAGGCCCAGGAGTGGGCCTCTCCGAGGCTGTTGTGGTGGGATAGAAAGGATGGGATTGGTTTTCTTCCTCCACCCCCCACCCCCCACGCCAGCGGAGTGTCCCCTCTCCCACCTCTCCCCTCCGTCTTGTGAAGGCTGCAATCCATGCCTCTCCCACCCCGATCCTTACTGCTAAGACACAAGGGTGCTCAGCTTTTGGCAATTATCAATATGGTCACAAGGCACGATTGATGGAAAAGGAAAGATAAGGGGTGATTGAGCCGCTATTTTCCTTGTAGGAGTGGGGATGGGGGGTGGGTGGGGGAGAGATTAAGACAACACTGTTGATAAAGAGATGTTAATGAATGGTTCAGGATGAGGGTAGGCTGTCCACAGGATGGGAACCTGAGGATGTTGTGCACTCAGAGTGTCCCCTGCAAGTTTTAGGACTTCTACATGCCCTTCCCAATAATTGGGCTCCCTTCAAAAAGGGTTGGAGATTTTTAGTATCCTGTTAGGGACCATGCAAGCCTGACCCGTCCAGAGGATGGGTGGCGGTTGGGAAAGCCTCTTTTGTTTGCAGATAGTAAGTGCCACGAACACATTGGTTGGTCATCCATCAACCGTCTTTTGAAGGTTTTTTTTTCCTCCCATGGGGAACAGAGGCTACTGTATTAGGGATTTGTTCAAAGACGTGCTTTCATATAATTCATGACTTTGTGTATGTGTGTGCATGTAGCCAGAGAGATTTCCTTAGATGAGGAAATGTGTGTCATCTGAAAGATTATGGAGCAGGAGGAGGGTGAATGTGGGCTGTGATGCACGGCTAACCCTCTAGAGATTTTAGCAGAGCACAAAAGGATTGTGGCTCCCAGTAGCAGCAACGGCAGCAAATGTCTTCCTTGCCAGCTTCTAAACTGGGATGTTATTGAAAGAAAGGAACCCTTGAATGTGAAGCTAAGAGTTAATTTTAGGCAACCAGATAGTGAGTTAGCTCTCTGATAGTAAAAAGTTGCAGGCTGCTTAATTCATTCTCAGAGTATATTCTCTTTTCGTTTTTGCCCTTGGTTTCAATTGGGATTCAAATAAGAACTGTAGTCCAACAGCTAAATTCCGTAAGAAGGGGGATGAGTGCAAACGCCCCTTCCACTGTAAGGCTATGAAACTGGAGCTGATATGTCAAAGTCTCCGGTTTAAATGTCATCTTAGCTAGGTGACTTAGGGAAAGTACAACTGTCAGTTAAGGTACCTACCCCTATCTGCTGAATGAAGATAATAATATATTCTGATTTAAGGGAATGATGGCAAACAAGGCTTCTTGAAATAATGCTTGCAAAGTAATATAGAAATGTTGGCTGCAAAAGTTGATGGATTTAGGAGAAATGGCAAAATTGACTGCTTTGATTAAAGAACACAATTAATTTTGTTTCTACTTGGAAACCCCTTTTGTGTTTTGGGGGGGGGAATAAAATTTTGATTTTGGTTTTCCTGATTAGATAGTTTGTTGTTATAGAATTGGATAGTACATATTATTGTGTAAAAGTAAAAAGTTGAGGTTGTAATGTTATTATCTTCTACTGTGCTAAAAAAGAGTCAGAAGTCAATGCCTCCACCCCTTTTCCCCTTCTACCACGCACTTTCTCCTTCTTACCTTTTTCCACTCTTAATTTCCCTTTATTTTCATTTTTTTGTCTTTTATATTCTGATAAACTAATAAAAATAATTAAGCAGGCAAGAAAGATGAAAAGTAAATGTGATTAAAGTTCACTTTTCATCTTCCTCCACCATCAGCGCCTTTCCCTCTCACTTTGGCCTTTTCTAGTGGAGCAAAAATAATATTTCTGTCAAAGCTTCCTTCCCAGGGGAGAACTCCCAGAATGCCAAGAGATGGGCATTAAAGCCAACCCAAAAAAGAAAGACCCTATCCCAGAAATCTTGCTTCAAGCCAAATTTCCCCCCATTTCCCTCATTACACTAAAAAAAAAAAAAACATCTTCTGTGTCTTCCTACTAAATGAGAGCCTTTTGGTGTAGTGGTGAAAGGGCTGGCCTACACACCAAGGGAAGATGAGTTCGAGTCCTGCTTTGGGGCCAGTCATTCTCTCTCAGCCCAACCCACCTCACAAGGTTGTTGTTATGTGGAAAATATTAAAAGGAAGATTATGTATGTTTTCCGTCTTTCAGTTATTTATAAAAATAAGACAGGTGGCATAAAAATCTAATAAATAATAAAAATAAAAATAAATGAACCATAGACCATTTATTCTATCAGAACATCTTATTCCTAATCAATTCAATTGGATTATTCCTTCATGAGGATTGAAAGTAGCCTTAACTAAAAAGTCCCAATTTTTTTAAAATTTTTAATCAAGAACCACCACCCCACCTCCGGTCAATGGTGTCCCTCTTTACCAATCTGAAAATCTGGTCACCTTATTGAAAGGGCATGATTCATTATCATTATTTTTCTGGACTTCTTATCCAGGATTTTAATTCCTACTTGAGTCTGTTATGTAATGACTGGAGCAGTGCAACCCACAGCCAGCCCAGGAGCAGTAGCTGCCGCCGTGGCCAGCCATCCCGCACCACCATTGCTCGCTCCCCTCAGACTGGTGGCTAGGCACACAGAGGGGGTACAGTATCAGTGAGGGCAGCCAAGTAGGGGCAGCACTTTGGTGGGCACTGAGGGAAGGAAGGAATGAAGAAGAACTGAGGGGAAAATAGCTCTGCAGGACAGGGGATCAGGATGGGTTGCTCCATGGTGGGCTGGTCCCGCTGCTGCGGAGACCTTTATTATTTTTTTCTCTTCCCCTCATGAGAATCACGCTGACATTGGTGTCAGCAGGAGGACCAACAGCCTGGCGTGCACTCCTGATCCAGCCTGCCTGAGGAACAGGAGGTGAGTTTGGCTGTTTGAAAAGCCCCACATGGACCTCCTCTCCTGTTCCTTCTTCTGCTGTTTGAACAAGCCACGCGGGGTATGCTGCCTTGTCTTTCACAGCCACCTCCTTTCCAATTGGGGCGGGGATCCATGGAGAGGGAGGGAAAAGATGGATTTCTTCCTGCATGGAACTCCTCTCCTGTTCCTTCTTCTGCTGTTTGAACAAGTCACGCTGGGCATGCTCCCTTGTCTTTCACAGCCATCTCATTTCCAATTGTGGTGAAGATCCATGGAGAGGGAGGGAAAAGATGGATTTCTCCCCCTCCAATTGGAAACAAGGTGGCTGTGAAAGACAAGGGAGCACACCCCGTGTGGTTTGTTCAAACAGCAGAAGAAGGAACAGGAGGGGAGTTCAGCTGTTTGACAACCCTTGCATGGAAATCCTTTCCTGTTTCTTCTTCTCCTGTTTGAATAAGCCAAGCCGGGCATGCTCCCTACTCTTTGACAGCTGCCTCATTTCCAATTTTTTTTGGGGGGGATCCATCTTTTCCCTCCCTCTCCATGGATCCCTGCCCCAATTGAAAATGAGGTGGCTGTGAAAGACAAGAGAGATCGTCCCACATGGCTTCTTCAACATCAGAAGAAGGAACAGGAGGGGAGGATTCATTGGACAAGACCACAGGTGCACGCTGCTCTTTCCTCTGACAGCCACCTCATTTCCAATGAGGGTGGGGAATCCATGCAATTTCCTGCCTCTACATGGATTCACCTTCATTGGAAATGAGGCAGCTATCAGAGAGAAGAGGGCAGAGCATATCATGTAGGCTTGTTGGGGATCTCTGGAAGAACCGGTACGCTAAAGCACGCTAAATTTCACCAACTGGTATGCTCATACTGGTCTGTACCAGCTGAAACCCACCCCTGATTCTGATCAACAACCTGTGTCGTTGCTTAACAATCACAAGTGGATAAGGTGGGACGGTGATCATTAAGTGAAAGGTGATCATTAAGTGAAAAGTTCATTTTGCTTAATGAATGCTTCACTTGACAACTGAGATTTCAGGCCCAAATTGAATTTACTTCTACAAAGTAAAGAGTTTGTGAGTCACCAAAGAGTTTGTGAGTCAGCAAGGGAGAAAAGGATAGTAGAATTTTCCTGTCATGAAAAGTTCCTATATGTCTAAGTAGGTCTTTTGAGGTCCCTATTCTATTTAGTTTTAAAGTATTGTGTATATTTTAAAGTATTATGTCATAAACGTTAAAAGACTGCAATGTTACCTCCACTTATATTTAAATTTTAGTACATATAATGTATTTATTTTACATTTTAATATTAAGATATATATATGTAATGTATGTGTTGCTGTTACCAATATGGACTTATTCAATAATAATACTTACTCTATTTATTTACTTATTTACATGTGATGGCTCTTCTTCCACCCAGTTGTTCAGAGCCTCTGATTTGAAAAGGATAAGCAAAAGCGAATGTAGATCTACTAATTTTCAAAGCCCCTATTTCATCCATACCATTGAATCCAAACTTTATTCAATAACTTTTGGGAATTGCAGTACTGATTGTGGCATTAAAGCTTTTATCAATATTTTGTTTTCCCAGAAAGATCAAAGTGATATTTCAAATATCTTAATGTTTCTAAACAATGTATCCAAAGCAGAGAAGGTGGTATTTAGGATTCAAAAGATTTCAAATCATGACTTTTTTTTTAAAGGAAAGAAATAGGACCAACAATTTTTAGTAGATAATTTAAGGTATGGATGGGTTTTCTTTCTTTTTCTTTTTCCTTTTTTAAAGTCAGGTCTTTCTGTCAAAAATCAGTTTCCTTTAAAATGTCTATTTTGTCCATATCCAAGTAGTTTATCATCACCTCCTATTCCCTCATTTAATTCTAACAACTGTGGTAATCTGCTGGTGAACAGATAGATTGCTTTCCTATTTCATTTCTTTACATTGTCAGTGTGGAAAATGGTTACTGGTTAAGTCATTAACTGAGCCAAGGTGGCGCAGTGGTTAAATGCAGCACTGCAGGCTACTGCTAGATCAGCAGTTCAGCGGTTCAAATCCCACCGGCTCAGGGTTGACTCAGCCTTCCATCCTTCCGAGGTGGGTAAAATGAGGACCCAGATTGTTGGGGGCAATATGCTGACTCTCTGTAAACCGCTTAGAGAGGGCTGAAAGCCCTATGAAGCGGTATATAAGTCTACTGCTATTCTTTTATTTTTCCATTTCATCATCACTTTTGATTCCTGCTTCTTTTTTTTGCCAGCAAATTGTTTACCCTGTTGAATTACAGCTTTTTGCTTATCTCCCAACCCCATATAATGGGGTTAAGAAGCAAAATGCAGATGCTATGTGTTTTGGCAGAATGCCTCCTACTTTCTCTGGTGTTCAGGTTTGTGACAATTTACTCCCACTTACTTCAAGAGGGATTACAACTTAACACCAGGTGGATATATTTTGTAGGTTCATTATCATTTATCCTTTTGAAAAGCAATTGTTCAGGGTTAAATTGGAACTAAGCCTGGCAGTAGATCCTCTTCCTTTTTTTAATCAACTTTTTTCTAAAATCTTTTTTTTTGTTTATTACTCCAAAATACTGGATGGTGTTTAATTTTAATTAGGTGACTAACTCTGAGTTTTGTAGGATCTAGGCATCACATTATGCAATTATCTCTCAAAAGGATTGTGGTTAAAGAAGTGTCCAAGGTCAAGAATGTTGAGAGAGGTTGCACTAGGCCCTGGTGAGGAACATGTGGCATGCAGAGCCCTCTCTGTGGGCACACACAGCTTTGCCCCAGCCTTAGGGTGGATGTCAGAAAGCTGTGGGCTCTTTCATTCTTCTGCTGTGGCTGCCTGTCAGGTGATCCCACCACTGACTGCCCCCACCCTGCACCCTCCCCCCTCCCAATCACCCCAAAGGAGTCTTTGAGGGCTGAATGCCAAGAGGCATGGATTCCTCTTGGTGTTCAGTACTGAAGTGAATGAAACAGGCTGGGATCTCCCCGCTAAGCCACCCCATCGAGCCTGCTCATGAACTCCATTGAGTGTGGCTCCAAATGTTCAACTCATGTGTCTTTCCCAGCCAGCCCCATGGTGACAGTGGGAAAGATGTGCATCCTGCCTCCTCTGCTCTCAATGGCCAGAGGTTGTGCTCGATGCCACTGCCTCCAAGCAAGAGCACCATGTTTATTTGCTTACTGGTCATCTTTGAGGAGGGAACTGCACTCAGGCTGCCATGGGGGGGTGGAGGTGGAGGGAGAGGGAAGGGGGGATGTCTCCCTAATAGGATCCAGGTTGGAGTTGCCTTATTTTGCATGGATTTCTAATACTTGGCTTTGTCTGCTAGCCTCCACTCCCCCTCCACAGCCCAAGCCCACTTGGGTTCACATGACCTGTGAAGTTGTGCAGGAGAGCATGAATGGATGGATGGATGGATGGATGGATGGATGGATGGATGGATGGATGGATGGATAGATAGATAGATAGATAGATAGATAGATAGATAGATAGATAGATAGATAGATAGATAGATAGATAGATAGATAGATAGATAGATAGCAGTGACGTGCAGTCAGGGGAGGGATGGGAGGCAGGGCCTCACCACTGTCATCATGAAAAGAAAAAAAAATTAAAAGGAAAAAGGCTGAAGTAGTTGCTGCCAGAGTCACAGTGGATGACTCTGCTTAATGCTTAACTGTTTAAAAAAGCCTCTAAAAAAGTGCCCTCTACAGGAGGAGGCAGAAGAACCACGTGCCTCATTTAGTCTATCTTTATGATCACTTGAGCAGAGTTAAGCAAGAGTTAAAAGCCGAAAAATTCCTTATGTAGATGAGGCACTTGGTTCTCTCGCCTCCTCCTGTAGAGGGCACTATTTTTAGAAACTTTTTTAAACAGTTAAGCAGAGTCATCCATTGGGGACTCTGGCAGCAGCTAATCCAGCCTGACCTCAGCAGCTTTTGCCTTTTTCTTTTTACATTTTTACATTTTCATCATGGCAGACAAGAGCAGAGTTGAAATCCTCTGTGAAACAGCTGGAAAAGGTATGTGGGTTGGAGGGAGGGGAGGAATTCAAAATTAATGTAATTTGTAAGAAATTGTATTATTGTAAGTAATTTGTGTGTGTGTGTGTGTGTGTGTGTGTGTGTGTGTGTGTGTGTGCTTTACCCGCCTCTGCTGGCGTGTGGGCTGGCACTTTTTTTTATGTCAGACATAGCCGCAGGGCTTTTGGACATAGCAGCAGGCCAGGACTTTTGGACATAGCGGCAGGGCAGCTTTTGCCTCTAGTGCTGGGGCGGCAGGGTGGCTTTGGTTCCATCCAGCATTGATTCTTTGAAGCTTTCCATAGGTCCTCTCTGCTTTTAAAGTCTTCCATTGGTCTAAGGAAGTTTTTCCTCTATGGCGGACACGGTGCTGGGGCATCCAAAGGCCTCTATGGCGGACACAGCGCCGGTGCTTTTGGACATCCAAAAACCCCGCGCTGTGTCCGCTATTAGAGGCGGGATGCATCCCGCCTCTATGGCAGACATAGCACCAGAGCGGCCAAAAGCCGCTTTCTTGAAAGCGGCTTTTGCCCGCTATCAAGAAAGAGGCTTTTGGCAGCTCCGGCATTAGAGGCACTTAGCAATAAATAAGTTTTGGGTTGCCGCTTGGGCACTTGGTCTCTAAGGTTTGCCATCCCTACACCCATTCTCTATGTATTACAGGGATTTCTCAACTTCTGTAATACATAGTATAATTTACTGTGCACTCTGCTATCATATTGGAGGGTAGTGAATTATGCAGAATAATATATTACTTACACCAGAACGTTGGGTGAATAGAATGGGAGAAACTGGGTAAGGAATGGAATAATACTATACAATATAGTGCTGTAGCAGCCTGCAACAATCATTTCTTTTTTTAAGTATCATTTGGAAATGATAATATATCAGGAACAAAAAGCAAGTTAGATATTTTAATACATTTTACACCCAACTGAAGTGAATAATCAGAGTTGAAAAAAGCCCTCTAACTTTTATGAAAGACGTATCAGTTTGTACACTAATTGTGGACATTCAATCATCATCATCATCATCGTCGTTGTCGTTGTCGTCGTTGTTGTGGTCATGATGTTAAATAGACTTTTTTTTTTGTATCAATATATATATTTTATTATGTTTTCATTCTATACAATCACATATTCACTGTGCTTAATCAGGGCATATAACATTGAGTAATAAACACGGCCTTTACTTATATAGAAAATGCCCTCTACAATACAAACCCAATATACCACCTTGGCCCGCCATACACCCTCTTTCAACCCCCTCCAACTTTCATTCTTCCTTCTCACACACCCCTCTACGCCTACTTCCCCTCCCCTTCTTTCTAACCCTAACCCTATCACTCCCTCTAATCCATTCCCTCCCTCCCTTCTCCTCCTCCTCTCTCTCACCCTCTCCACCCTCCTTCTTCTTTTACTCGACTCTTTCCTTCGGTATATTTCTATTACCTTCCAGTATATTCGGTTTGTTCTATTTTTGCACTAACATTGAAAAGCCACAGTATACAAATACAATCATGGAATTTAACACATATTGTATTTCCCCCCTCCCCCCTCCCCCTAAATCCCCACCTCCCTTCCCTCCCCCCGACTTCCCAAAGACCATACGTGGTATAACTTTTGGACAATCACAGTCTAAAATATCTCTACATTGAACTCAGGTTCTTACTGTTACCCAAATTTTAAACAATTTAAATTGTTACTGATACTAAGCATAAGCTATCTGGAGTTTCTTAGTCCCATATTTACTTTTTATGTAATCAATCCATTTTTTCCAGTCTCGTTTATATCTCTCGTTTGAATGTTCTTTGAGATATGCTGAAATTTTGGCCATTTCGGCTAAGTTCATAACTTTCAAAGTCCATTCTTGAATTGTAGGTAAATCTTTCTTCTTCCAATACTGCGCCACCAAGAGTCTTGCTGCCGTTATTAAATACAGAACCAAATTAGTCTCTGCTGCTGTAAAGTCAATACATATACCCAGTAAAAACAACTGGGGGGTAAATTTTATCCTTCTTTTGAAGATGTTTTGCAGGATCCACCATATTTTTATCCAAAATGCCTTGACATTACGACATGTCCACCATATATGAAAATATGTAGCAGTACAAGAACCACATCTCCAACATTTAGGTTGAACATTTGGATACATAGAGGCAAGCTTTTTAGGATCTAGGTGCCATCTATAAAACATCTTATAAAAATTTTCTCTCAAGTTTTGTGCTTGTGTAAATTTCACATTTCTTACCCAGATTCTTTCCCATGTTTCAAGCATTATTGGTTCCTCGATATTCTGAGCCCATTTTATCATACAATCCTTAATCAGTTCCATTTCAGAATCCATCTGTATTAGTAGTATGATGTTAAATAGACTTATTGCATGCTACATGCTCTAAGTGTGCTATATTTTCTGTTATGTAACGCTTCAGAAATACATCCTACTGGGTACAGTGGGATTTATTTAGAGCAAAGGTATGCAGAATTTCAGGTACTTTATAAACTACAACTAATAAAGTAAGTGAAGAAAGGTTTATTAATTGTCTAAATTTTATTTTCACATTATTTTATTCATGAAAATAGGTATTTGACTTGACTCTGAATATGTATCAGTCTTCAGTCAGTCAATGTGTTTATCTATCACAATCAGAGGAATAATGTAGGCGAGCTTCTTTGTGAATTGTTGGGGGCTCCTACTTAGAAGAATTATATGAAGAATTTTAGAGCACTCCAAATGACATTCCAGTGAAATGTCATTCCTTCAGGAAGGATATCTAATTTGTAGGTCATCCCAACCAAGTGAAACCTTTATTATGAGCAACCTGTTTGCTCCAAGATGCTAAAGGGATAAAGATATCCCATCAGAATTTAGGTTTTGCAAACATGAAGTTCTTGCAGATGGATCTATTTTCCTAAGTGTCATACTGTACGTCATATATTCCCAAAGCATCTGTTCCACAAACAAATTGGCAGAAACTTGACTCCTTGATGACAATGCATTCTGTGAAACAAATGATATGTAAAATAGTGTCGCCTTTTTATTCACTGTTTGTGAAGGGTTTTTATTGCTATAATAAGGACAAATCTATTGGGGAGTTACTACAACTTTTGTGCCACATGTATCATTTTCTTTGCAAATTATTCCCATAAAGTATATTACTAATTGCTCATATATTAACCTTTCACTGTAGTGAAATTAAGAAATAGAAGCTTCATATGACACAGATAACATATCCTTTACAAACAACAGTGCCTTGGAATTCTGTTCTGTCCAAACTTAGTTCATGTTTTAGTTCAACTAAACTATGCAAGAGGCCTCATTAATTATCACCATTTATTTATTATTATTTTATTTGCTAGTTTGATGTAAAACACACAATTTGTAATTTCCCTGCTAATAAGTTTAAAACAGCACATAAACTCAGGGAAATGGACCAATGGCATGAGAAATGTACTGTTAGACCTAGGCTACTGTAACATTAGCTCCAGAGATGTTTGATCACTAAATGGCAGAGTTTTAGTTATATCAAAACATATACCAGAGATAGGCTCCACATAATCTGTAATTCAAAGTTTTTCAGAGGAATTATGTATGTTGTGTATTTATTTCCTTTATTTTTATCCCTCATATGTGAAATGTAACAAAACACATCTATCTGCCAAGAGCCAAGGTGGCGCAGTGGTTAAATGCAGCACTGCAGGCTACTGCTAGATCAGCAGGTCAGCGGTTCAAATCTCACCGGCTCAGGGTTGACTCAGCCTTCCATCCTTCCGAGGTGGGTAAAATGAGGACCCAGATTGTTGGGGGCAATATGCTGACTCTCTGTAAACCGCTTAGAGAGGCCTGAAAGGCCTATGAAGCGGTATATAAGTCTACTGCTATTGCTATTGCTATCCCAATGCAAAAAGCATTTTCAAGGAACAAGATTAAAATATACAGAAAAATCTTATAGTATAATGCCACTGAACTGCAATATTTGTGAGGCCACTTTTCAAAGTATAGCACTACTGACAATTTTGATGTGCATTTGTATCAGAGGTGGGTTACTCTTGGTATGGACCAATACGGGCGTACCAGTAGCGGAAATCGGCTGTAGCTTTCTGTACCGTTGGCAATGGCAGCCTGGCCACGCCCCTGTACAGGTATGGTTCCCTTCCCTGGCCTGTTTTTGTTCACTTCTCCCACCCACCCACCCGGTTGCTGCTCACTCACTCTCTTGCCCCGCTTGTCCACACCTTGCTTGCCCTGCCCACCAACTTCCTTTGCCCACCCAGTCGGCAGGGCTACAGCCAGCAGACCACAGGGGCAGTGGTTATGAGCAATAAGGAAAGAGGAAGGAGAAGGCCATCCTTAGGAGAAGCTCAGCTGTTTCCTCCCTCTCTCTCCATGATTTCTATCCACTGCAAGCGAGGCAGCTGTCAAAGAGAACAAAGAGCAGGGGCTTCTTCCAATAGCCAAGGCCTCCACTCCTCTTCTTTCCTCGGCTGTTGGAAGAAGCCCCCGCATTTTGTTCTCTTTGGCAGCCACCTCAGTTTGGGGAGAAATCAGGGGGAGAGAGGGAGGAGAAAGCCGAACTTCTGCTAGGGATGGCCTTCTCCCTCTCTCCCCCTGATTTCTTCCCAGCCATGCTCACAGAGGAAGGAGGCAGGGATGCTGGGCAGCACTTGCTTTCCTTACTGTTTGCTACCACCGTCCCTGCTGCCCGCTGGCTGCAGCCTCACCTGCCCTACTTAGCTGGGTGGATGTCTGGGAAAGTGGGCCGGCGGCAAGCAGCAGTGAATGGTAAGGGAAGCATCTCTGCCTCCTTTCTCTGAGAGCTACGGCAGCGGGGAAAGTGATCCTTTTTTGCCAGCCTCCCAGCTGGCAAAACAGAATTTTTCGCCAACTGGAAGGGATGTGTGTGTTTGTGAGAGGGGGGAGAGAGAGAAAGAATAAGAGAGAAAGGAAGAAAGAAAGGAAGAGAGAGAAAATAGAGAAAAATATAGAAAGAGAAAAAGAGAGAAAGAAAGAGAAAGAAGGAAAGAGAAAGAAAGAAAGAATGAATGAATGAAAAAAAGAAAGAGGGGAGAGAGACACAAGAAAGGAAGGAAGGAAGGAAGAAGGAAGGAAGAAAGAAAGGAAGAAAGAAAGAAAGAGGGAGAGAAAGAAGAAAGAAGGTAGATAGGAAGGAATGAAGAAAGAAAGGAAGTGAGAGGGAGAGAGACACAAGAAAGAAAGAAAGAAAGAAAGAAAGAAAGAAGAAAGAAAGAAAGAAAGAAAGAGGGAGGGAGGGAAGGAAGGAAGGAAGGAAGGAAGGAAGGAAGGAAGGAAAAAGAGAAAGGAAAGAAGGAAGGAAGAAAGAAAACTTATGATTACAATTGAGCCCAAAATTTTGGTTTCTAAGCAAGAGCATTGTTAAGTGAGTTTCACCACATTTAACAAGTTGGCCCCACCCACCCGGTCACATGACCGCCAAGCCACACCCACAAAATAGGCCATGCCCACAAAATAGGTGATAAAATTTTTTGAAACTCACCTCTGATTTGTACAGAGATATCTCCAAAGCAAAAATAGAAGATAAAAAAAGAAAGAAGAAAAGTTTCCATATAATTTCATAATACATGTGCTGTAGTTGAATGAAATTATAAGAAACATCTCAATATAGCAGGATATATTAAAGGAAACTAACTATAGCTTGACAATCCCTTTTCTATCATTTCTTAGTATAGAGGTTTTCAATTAATGATGGAACTGGTTACAGATTGAAAGTTGGAGGATTCACTTCTGCTTTCCAAATGTGCATTATTGTAAATATTAGTTTATAATTTTTACTGTGTGTATCTCCAAAACTGTCAGGGAAGTATGTACTTCATAGTATTATTTCTAAAGCTAAATATTTTAACAGGTATATTAATTAATGAAAGCATTTGTTAGTGCAAATTCTAATTAGTACAGTACAATGTGTTAAAAGTTATTTTGGTTCTGTGTTGTTTTAGATGGGGTGAATAAATATTGTATGGGTTTGTTTTAACCCAGTTTCTTTAGCATGGGACTTAAACAGGTGATGCTTTATTTCCCTAAATTATATGCACTATAATGCCTCAAAAGGACACCTGCACTTTTTAAAGTAATTTTATTAAAGATTACAATCTACAACAATAAAATCTAATATAACCTAAATAAATTAAAAGAATAACAGGAAAAGAAAACTTAAAAGGTATGCCTTCACTTTTAATGTAGAATCTAAATTAACAAACCATATAGCAGGTTTAAAAGGCTAGTAAATAATTGATGTAGAATTTTTAATTGCTTGACATTGTCTGAGTGATTTGCTTGGCTAATAGCTTATATGAAAGCTTCCACAGTCTTTTAAATGTAATTCAGCTTATTCATAATATCAATAGAATTTATATGTAGTGAGTTTGCCATAGCTACTCAATCTTCTTGCACTGTAGGCACAAAATATTTCCAAAGGGTTTCGATATGACACTTCCTTCCACTCTGTTGTTTAATATGCTTTGCACATGAGTAACATTATTTCTTTTCAATCTCACTCAAAATCATAAGTAATAGCTACATTGATTTAGCCCCAATTTACAAGATGCAGAATAGAAGCAGCACAAATTGACATATTTTAGAAGCTGTATACCAGTTGTTGTGTTAAACTGAAGTTGAAATTTATATTGGTACTGTGGGCAGATATAAAAATTCAGTGATAATTGCAGTTGAAGATACTACTTATTTTATTTTATTCTCCCAGCAGGAAAATCACATATGACTGTTTGAATAAGTAACATGAATGAATAGCAAGTTTTAAAAATTATACTGAAATCATGGGGGTGGAAATAAACCATCAAGTAACAATTTTCAGTAGCATGAAAATCACTGATCCTATGTACTAGTAGTACAGCAAATCATTATGAGACCCTGTGCTATCTACAGTTGATACTTAAAATTCGTTTTCCTTTTTCCTTCATCCTTCCTTTCTTTTAGATAACTAATATGTGATTCTGTAAATTAACTAATATGTGCTTCTGAGATATTATTATTTTCATTCCCAGAGTATTGTGGCTGAAAAGCAGTATAGGGATATTTCAAACACTATCAAATTATGGTTTTTGTTATAAACCTTTATTTACCATGGTAAAAACAATTTTCAATGGAGAGAGGGGGCTTAGGGTTTCATGTTTTCACCTGAGAATATAAATTGTTTATTTCATCTTCTCTTTACCAAGATTACAAAAAAGTTTTGCAAAGCTCATAATAAACATTATGTTGGGATCCTAGTTCTCTCAGGAACTGCATGGATCAAAGAATGTATGGACATCAGAGATAAAAAGATTATTTCCCATGTGCTTCTCTGACCAGCATTACCTTTTCCCATAATTGTAGGGTATTTTAATTCCCCCTTTCATAGTAACCAGCAGATTATTGCCTAAAATATTTTATAATTTAAAGGAACTGGCTCAGGGGTGGGTTTCAAATATTTTTACTATTGGTTCTGTGGGCATGGCTTGTTTGGTGAGTGTGGCTTGTTGGTCAGGGCATGGCTTCATGGTCATGTGACTGGTTGGTCATGTGACTGGGTGGGCATAGCTGGTTGGTCATGTGACTGGGTGGTCGTGTCAAGGGCTGCCTTGCCTGGCCTCTCCTCGTTTCAAAGGCCTCAATGAGATAATTTTTTTCTGTCTATTTATTTACTACTAAGCATCCAAAATATACTATTTAATCCTATGTATATATGCCATATGTGTATATACATATTACATAGTATAGTGTATAGGCACACAAAAAGATACATTATGTACTATATATACTGTATGTGTATGTACGTATACACACACACACACACACACACAACACATACACATATGCAATAGGTACACAATATTTGCCATAACTTTTCATATCTGGTAAAGAAGTCCATTGCACCCAGAAAATGTTGACACTATTTTTAATTACTATTTAAACTGTGGAAATTTGGATAACACCAATAGGCATCAGAGGAAGAGGAGAAAGAGGTGGTTTGCCAGTTTTAAGCCAAATATGATAAAATAATCCAGATGATATAGAATAGAATAGAATAGAATAGAATAGAATTCTTTATTGGCCAAGTGTGATTGGACACACAAGGAATTCATCTTTAGTGCATATGCTCTCAGTGTACATAAAAAAGTTTTCCAATATAAGGTTTCCTGCTGGGGCAAGGGGTTGGACTATAAGACCTCCACGAGTTCCATTCCAACCCTAGATTGCTGTGCTGTTTTAAAGCGTATTCTGAAGCCACATCTAGTGCCAGGGTTAGCATCCTTCTCTTCTCTGTCTTTTTCTCATGTTTTAAATCAGGAGTCAGCCAGCAGCATGTTTTAGGAATCACATTTAAAGAACCTCTGATTGTACTCCATGACAAAAGCTTTAGCTCAGATTCATTAACTTGATTATAAATGATCCTATTTAGATAATTTAGGGTTTTTTTAAGAATGTGGAAATGAGCAAAAAATATAGTAAAGAAAGAAAGGTGTTCAGTTCTTAATATTTGCATGTATCTTCTTAATAAACATACTAATAATAATGTATTGGAATAGTTCCTTTCTCCCTCCCTTGCTCCCTCCCTCCCTCCTTCCTTTCTTCTTAAAAATTATTTGGGGCCACATGCAATTCTTCCTTGCTTGCTTGCTTCCTTTTTCCCTCCACTCTCATTCCCCACTCCTTCCTTCCATCTCATTTCCAGCTCCTTCCTTCCTTCCTCCCTCCCTTCCCTCCCTCCCTTCCACATCCTCCCTCTTTCTCTTCTGCAATTAAAAACTTCCTTCCAAGGTTTCAATTTAAAGCAGGGGTCTCCAAAGTTTGCAACACTAAGACCTGTGGACTTCAACTCCCAGAATTCTACAGCCAGTCATGCTGCTGGCTGACTCCTGATTTAAAACTAAAGCATTTGTTTTTCTTTGCCAAGCGATCTCCTGACTGAAAAGTGAGTCCTGGTTTTTTTCTTCTAATACCTCCCTCTTTCTTTTTCTTTCCTTTTCTTTCTCCCTTCCCTCCCTCCCTCCCTCTTTCTTTCAGGCAAACTGGCAGGGGGAAAAGGCTTTTAAAAAGTTTTTTTTAAAGTTTTTTAAAAAGCTTCTGTGGATTACCCGCCTCAAGCCTTTTTTCCCTGCTGGTTCAGGCAAACTGGTTTAGGCATTTCAGCCCCTGCTGGGAAGACAATAAAGCCTACCCACCGACCTCCTGCTTTGGAGAAGCCAGAGGGGAGCCGATCAGAGCCCTCCAAAAGAAGGAGGCTGAAGGAAAGAGCATGTGCTACAACATGCTTCCCTCCTCCTGTGGTCTCCTTACTTGTGCTCCTCCTCCCCAGTCTTGCTTGATTGCAGACAGAGTGGCTGGCCCAGCTTGGCTGGACTCTGACTTCAGAAGGCAAGAGGGCATGGGGGACCATTGGTAAAGACACGTGGAAGGCAGGGAAGCATGGCAAGGCCACAGGAATGGGAGTAGACTGCTTGCTCCCTTCCCTGCAATCCTACCATACTTCCCTGCCTTCCACACAGCATTCCACTTGCCTGCCTTTGCAAACTGGCCATAGGGATGCCGGGAAGCTCACAGGGGCAGCTAGCTAAGCAGCTACTTGCAGGCTTACCTGGCAGACAGATCAGGGGAGCAGCGCTTCAGGCAAGCTGCAGAGCAGAGACTGGGCGGGGTAAACGAGCGGTGACCAGGGAACCAATTCAGGGGCATGGCCCAGCTGTCATTACTACCGTTTCGGAAAGGTACGCCAGATTTTTACTACCTACATCTTCAGCGCTGAACATATTACCCAGTTGGGAATGAAATGTCTGAAAGCAAGCTATGGTGCACAAAGAGGAGCATGGACACCACAGTTCAATCCTTGAGGTATATATATTCTCTTCTATTTGTATTTCCATCTTTATTTTTTCAATTGTTTGCTGATTTTGTGAGAACATTTGGTCTTATTTGGCACATGTTTAATGTCTGTGTGTGCAATTTATCCAAGATTTATCCAATATTACACTTAAGTTTGAAGTCATGCTGACCAAGGAAGAAAGTTGACATAGTGGCACCATTATTTAACTCTTATGGTTAGTCACATATCAGCTAGATCTTTAGACTGGATTTGGCATTTTTATCAATCTATCAAGTCCTTCCCAATGACCTGGGATACTAAAGATATGTACTAAAGATATTGTCTGATGGTACTAAAGATATTGTCATACATTTTAAGCTGTTCCAATGAAATCAATCTTATGTAATTGGCTAATAGTGATTTTTGTCAATTGTGTTTAAGTGATACTCCACATGTTTTGGGATTACTATGTATAAAGAGACCTATTGCTATTAGTACTATTTTTGCTTTTATTTGTTAAATTATCATTTTCTTTTGTTGAAGTCAGACTTATATTTACAAGTCTTTATATTTGGTTATTTTTCTTCAGCTCTTTAAATTCTTTTCTGTTGTCTCCAGATACTGCCCCAAACATTATGCAGATTTTTTTTGCCGTTCTTATCAACAATTGTTAAGTCTGGAGTGTTATGTAACAGCTGCCAGTCTGTTTGAATTCTAAAGTCCCCGAACAATTTAGCTTCTTCATTTTCTATTATTTTGTCTGCTTTGTGGTCCTGCTAGTTCTTGATTATAAGCAAATGGCATTTCTTGCAGATATTCAAATATCAAGTATCAGTATTGTCACTTGGTCTAATTGTTGCTTGCAGTTAGTCTATGTGATTTTAGTTACTAATTAGGTTGTTGTTGTAATTGTTGTTTGCATAGACATCCAGATATTCAGACTGGATTTATTCACACAAGGACTTCCTTCATTAGTTCTAGCTTGCTTGCATCTGATCTTAGCATGTTGACTTTCCAATCTGACTGCTTTGGTGATGCTCCCCCCCTTTTTTGTTAATTTTGCATTCAAGACCTTCAATTATAACTGAAGCTATGGTGTACATCATAGTGCCATAAGCTGATTTTGTTGGCATTGTGCTCCCTTTTTTGTAACAAGCTTTAATTTAAGCAACCTTATGCTGTTGTTTTTCTATATGTCGAGATACTTTTCAGTTTCTCTTGTTTTTCAGTTGTTCTTTTTGAGGAAAAGATGGAGGAGAGGATGCTTGATTTGGGATTGAAAATGCTTCAATAACTTCCTCTACTTCCCCTGGTTTGTCCTTACTGTCTGAATTAAACTTTGATTTCTTTGCCCTGTAGATGTTTGCATTTATTCCAAATATATTTCTGTGAATACTCTATTTTGTGTTATAAACCAATGCTAATAACCCACCCTTTCTCAATCTGGATGTCATTCTTTTCAGAATTGGTGCATTCTTTTAAGATATTCTGTTTTCATTAGACTAGATTTCTAATGCCTTCCTTCCTTCCTTCTTTCTGCCATTTGTTGATATTGAATTAAAAATAAACGTATTCATTGACAACATGAACTCCATGTTGGATATACGCCAGCATATCTGTCCAGCTTCAGTGACATAGAAGCCATCAATAGCTACCAAATAAAGCAAGCTATTTTGATGAAAACTCCATAGTTTTTTTCCCCATTTTTATTATTTATTTATTACATTATCTTTAGAATAATGTTTATTTTGAGTTAACCTACCTACAATCATGAATTTTACTTTTTTAAAGATTATTTTGTCCAAAGTTACCCGCTGCTTAACTTTTTAAAACCTAATTTTTAATTTTAAAATGTAATTGTTAAAACCGTAACATTCTGAAGGACTCAGAATAGGCTTACAAAAAAGAGAGAGAAAAAAGACACATAACGAACACATAATGAAAAAAAATATGGTTTAAAATAGCAACACCTCATACATTGATTCTAATCGGGGCTGGACCTCAACAGTGAGGTCAACAGCCCCAGGCCTGCCGGAACAGCCAAGTTTTTACAGCTTTCCTGAAGGCCATGAGAGTGGGTATGGTCCGGATCTCTGGGGATAGCTGATTCCAAAGAGTTGGAGCAGCCACAGAGAAGGCTCTCCTCTGGGGGCCCGCCAGCCAACACTGTCTGGCTGACAGCATCTGAAGGAGGCCCAATATGTGGGATCTTACTGGCCACTGGGAGGTATGTGGCAGTAGGCGGTCTCGAAGGTAGGCTGGCCCTAAGTCATATAGCGCTTTAAAGGTAATAACCAACACCTTGAATTGCGTCCGGAGACCAATTGGTAGCAAGTGCAGCTCGCGGAGGACAGGTGTAACGTGGGTGTACCTCGGTGCACCCAATATCGTTCGCGCGGCCGCATTCTGGACTAACTGCAATCTCCAAACGCTTTTCAAGGGTAGCTCCATGTAGTGCGCGTTGCAATAATCCAGCCTTGAGGTGACAAGGGCATGAGTAACCGTTTGAAGTGGCCACCGATCCAAATAGGGCCGCAATTGGTGCACCAGATGAACCTGGGCAAATGCCCCCCCTGGTCACAGCCGATAGATGATGTTCCAGTTCCAGCTGCGAATCCAGGAGGACCCCCAAATTGTGGACCCTCTCTGAGGGGCATAAATTTTCACCCCCCAGGGTTAAGGATGGACTGTCTAAGCTGTCCTTCGGGGGCAGCATCCAAAGCCACTCAGTCTTATCGGGATTGAGCACAAGTTTGTTCACCCCCATCCAGATCCTAACAGCCTCCAGGCTTCGGCACATCATGTTCACCGCTACACTGAGCTGGCACAGGGCAGAAAGATACAGTTGAGTATCGTCTGCGTATTGATGGTACTTTACCCCGTGCTGTCGCATGATCTCACCCAGCGGCTTCATGTAGATGTTAAATAGAGGGGGGACAAGACCGAACCCTGTGACACACCACATTTGAGGGGCCTAGGGGTCGACCTTTGCCCCCCGACCAACACCGGCTGCGACCTGTCAGAGAGGTAAAAGGAGAACCACCGTAAAACGGTGCCTCTCACTCCCACCTCCCCTAGGCATCGCAGAAGGATACCATGGTCGATAGTATCGAAGGCCGCTGAGAAGTCAAGAAGCACCAGGATAGAGGAATGTCCTCTATCCCTGGCCCGCCAGAGATCATCGGTCAGGGCGACCAAAGCAGTTTCCATGCTGTACCCAGGCCTGAAACCGGACTGAAAGGAGTCTAGATAATCCGTTTCATTCAAGGTCTGTCAAAGTTGAAGCGCCACCACCTTCTCAACAACCTTCCCCAAAAAAGGAAGATGGAGACAGGACAATAGTTTTTCAAAATAGCTGGGTCCAGGGAAGGTTTCTTGAGGAGCGGTCTTATCACTGCTTCCTTTAATGGTTGCGGGAAAGACCCCTCCTGCAAAGATGCATTAGTAATCGTCTGGAGCCAGCCTCATGTCACCTCTCTGCTGGTCGAAACCAGACAGGGGAGGCACGGGTCCAATAAACAGGTGGAGGCACTCATCGCTCCCATGGCCTTGTCCACTTCCTCAGGGGTGACAAATTCGAACTCATCCCAGAAAATCCGATTAAAACTAACCCTTGGCATTTCGGCTGGTACTGCCCAAGCGGAGTCCAGGTCTGTCCGAATCTGAGTGATTTTATCCGACAGAAACTTAACAAACTCCTCAGCTCTTCCCTGCAGGGGTTCCCCCGCCTCCTCACCTTTCAGGAGGGAGCTGGTCACCCTAAACAGGGTGGCTGGGCGAGATTCCATGGATGCAATAAGAGCGGAAAAATGCATACATTTTGCCGCCCATATCGCCACTAGGTAAGTCCTGATAAAGGCTCTTAATAGTGATCAATCAGATTCAGAGTTACTAGCCCTCCAACATCGTTCGAGGCGTCTCTTTTGGCGCTTCATCTCCCGGAGTTTCTCGGTAAACCAAGGTGCCCTCCTGGATCCACTGCTGCGGAGAGGCCTCAAAGGCGCCATCCGATCCAATGCTTCAGCCGCCGCAACGTTCCAGGCAGCGACCAAGGGAGTCAGGTATCTCTCCAAGCTCCTTCTGAAATCCCTCTGGGTCCATCAGGCGCCTGGGGTGGAACCACTTAGTCGGCTCCACCTCCCTGCAATGGGGGAGTAGTGTCCTGAAGTCAAGCCTCAGCAAGGAGTGATCTGACCATGACAAGGGCGAGGTCTCTATTCCCCTTAACTTGAGATCACGTCTCCACTGCCCCAAGAAAAATACAAGGTCAAGCGTGTGTCCTGCTCTATGAGTTGGACCCTGAACTACCTGGGTCAAGTTCATCGTTGTCATGGAAGCCATGAACTCCTGTGCCCCATCTGAGTGTTCACCGAGAGACGGCAGATTAAAGTCCCCCAGTACCATTAGTCTGGGGAACTCCACCGCCAACCCGGCTACTGCCTCTAGCAGCACAGGCAGGGCTGTTGTGATGCAGCTGGGAGGTAGGTACATCAACAGTAAGCCCAATTGAACCCCTAGATCCAACTTCAAGAGGAGAGACTCACACCCCACAATCTCTGGGACAGGGATCCTGCGAGGAACTAACGACCTTTGGATGTTAACTGCTACTCCCCCACCCCTCCTTTGTGTCGTGGTTGGTGGAGCACCTGGAACCCATCTGGGCACATTTCTGAGACTCCTCCCTCTTGGCCCAGCCAGGTTTCGGTTATACATGCAAGGTCTGTCTCCTCGTTTAATATTAAATCCCAGACAAGGAGAGCTTTGTTCACAACCGACCTGGCATTTAGCAGCAACAACCTGAGACCAGGGCCCTGAACTCCTCTGCCACCAGGTCCTTGAGTTGAGCCTGAAGGGCCGGAACAAGGAATCACTGTAATGTAGCAAGTCATTCTTTCCCGGTAATGGCTAGCCCTACAGCTCCCATTTGTAACCAAAATGCTCCGACATCCCCCCATCCCTGTAGACCCTCCTCCATGGCCCCCATTCTTCCCCGCAGGCCACACGTACCATTCACTCCAGGACAGGAGGCAAGTCTGGGCCCACTTCTGCTTCTGCACTCAGTGGAGGGGACTCCAGGTTGCACTCCCAATCCTATCATACTCACCAATCAAACACTCCAGACACACCCCACGATAGTTATTAAAATACAATAATACAATAATTAAATTAAAAGTGGGCACATTTTCTCTCACATTCATACACTCATACACCCAACAAACCAGCTAAAAAATGCCGTTCCTAAATCGATGATAATTAAAATAATTTAGGAACGGTAAAAAATTGGAAGTCCCGATCAGGGGTTCCGAACGGTCTTGTTCCCAGAAAGTCACTTAACTGTAGCAGTGGAACCTCCAAGCAGGGGGTGTTATCGACCGCTTGGGGAAGATCTCGGGTTGGCATCCTCCAGGTCTTCAGCTCTGGCACGGGGCTCTCCTCTGCTGTTTCCTGCAGCCTGGCCCGAAACCGGGCCCTTGTCTGAGCTCTGCAGGGAAGGACCTTCATCTGAGCCCAGCAGGGAAGGTGCTCAGCGTGAGTCCGAGGTGGCTGGAGCCGGTGGTAGTTTTGGGGGGGAGTTCCTCATTCTCCTCATTCTCCTCCTCTGCAGGGGCTGGAAGCGGCGCAGGTAGTCTGAGGAGGCTGGGGCAGCTGGCGATAGTTGGAGGGGGCAGACTCCTTGTCCTCCTCGTCCTTGTCCTCCCTCTCCTTCGCCAGTAAGAGTGCAGCATACCTGGATGTGCCACTGGTGATCTTTAATAGATGTTAGTTTCAGGAACTGAGAAATTTCCGCTACCGTCATGCAGCTTTTAACGTCCTGCTCCAGGTTCTCCGTCACGGTGGGCAGGGGGCTGCGGCCGGTGTTCAACATGGCTTCCCTTGGCAGAAGCCTGAGCGGGGCTCCCCCCAGCTGCTCAGCGACTTCCCCTCTTCCTTCTGCTTGGCCCAGCTGGAAGGGATAGGGGGAGTCTTATTCCTCTTCTTTTCCTCCTCCTCCTCCTCCTCCTCCTCAGGGCGAGGGGGGCGGCCAGGCCATCAGCATGGGGGAAGCAGGGGATCACTGGGCAGTCAGAAGGCCCGGCATAAGGCTCCTCTTCCAAGCTAGGCTAGGGTGCGGGGTGCCTGGCTTGCAGGATCACGCGAGGCCGGGGATGAGGCGCTAGGACCAGGCCGTGCCGGAAGAGGAAGAAAAAACCACCCCTGCGTTTGAGGCCGGCTAGACATCGCCAAGCTCCGCCGGGCCTCCTTCGCAGGTCTCCAGCACCGTCTTCCCACTGCTGCCGGGGCCAGGATGCCACTTGCCGCCCCTTGGATTCCTGGAATAGCTGCAGGCTGACATGTTGATGGTTGGGCCACGGGGGAGCTGAGCTTACAATTACAATTTACATTACAATTTCTGTTCTTGTAATAATAATAATACATCCTATATGTTTAAGTTGTCAGATGCAAAACCATGTCCACTTTTATCTTTCTGTGACTGGTCACTTTTATCATTCTTTTCCCTTTGGGGTACAAAAACTAAATAGTCACCTTAATTTGAACCTATGGGCTATCAGAGTAAAAGAGATGCTGGACAATTCTCAGTGAGTTCTTCTAGCAGATTTTTCAAAAAGTAAAGAAAGCTGAAACAAATCAATTGGACACCTACAATATTTTTAAAGGGTAAGTCTGTGTTTCTGTCCAGTTTGGTAAATATTTATTTATGGATAAAAAGACCTTAAGAAAAATGTTTGATTAAATTTAACTTACTGAGCCCCTCAATTGAACTAAAATGAAATTCTAAGAAACTACATATCATTTTATTCACTGAAAGTTCAATAAACCAGATAATTTTTAAAAAATCTTGAGGATTAATATTATTATTTACATTGGGACCATCAGGTTGAGAACGTTTTAGAGAATTAGAAAGTCAAGACTTTGTGGGACCAGAATCCATAGCTGGATCAAGAAATGCCTGAAAATCTTTGGCATCAGCAGCGATATACGAAAATTCATGGAAACTTCAATGAACCTCTGGAAAATGAAGCATATAGCTAATGAAGAAGAACTGGGTGAAGTTGAAATTAAACAAGGCATTTTCCAGGGCAATTCCCTTTCAACCCTACTTTTTATACTCTCAATGCTACCACTGACAATCATTTTGAAGAAGATAAACTGTGGATACAAACTTGCAAAGAAAGGACTGAAAATTTCGCATTTGGTGTATATGGATGATTTGAAACTGTTTGGTAAAACAAAAGCTGAACTGAATTTATTAATTGAAAGCACAAAAGAATTTAGCCAAGACATTGGTATGTAGTTTGGAATTGACAAATGTGCAACAATGGCAACCAAAGCAGGCAAGGTCATAGAAGATGGATGATGGAACAGAACTTGAGAATGAAGAAATGATAAAGGCAGTAAAACCAGAAGAAGGCTACAAGTACTTGGGGATTTTAGAGGCCTCTGACTTAATGCATAATAAAGTCAAGGAATTAACTTCAGCCAAGTACATTCAACAAATTCGCAAGATATTAAAGTCCAAATTGAATGGAGGAAACATCATAAAAGCCATAAATACCTGGGCTATACCTGTGATTCGATACTCTGCAGGAATAATTGACTGGACCCAGATGGAGTTGGACAATTTGGACAGAAAAACAAGGAAGTGACAGTGACAGTGAATCATGCTTTGTACCCTAAAAGTGATGTTGACTGATTATATCTACCAAGAGCAGAGGGTGGTCGAGGATTCCTACAAGTAAAAAAGACTGTGGAAGAAGAAAAACACAGCTTGAATGATTACATCCAGAAAAGTGAAGAACCAATGATTAAGGAAGTAAATAAATGAGGCCTTTTAAAGACAAGTCAAAAGCTGAATATAAGAAAGAAGTAATTGAGATGCGAGCTGAAAATTGGAAAAACAAAGCTATGCATAGCCAATACTTGAAACATATTGAAGGCAAAGCTGACCAAAAGCTAACTTGGAACTGGTTAAGATCAGAAGCACTGAAAAAAGAAACAGAAGGCTTTATTTTGGCAGCTCAAGAACAAGCCTTAGCCAAAAACTGCATGAAGGTAAAATTCAACATGTTACCACCAACAGCAAATGTTGCCTCTGTAATGAGAAAGATGAGACAGTTGACCACTTGATCAGCAGGTGCAGCAAAATTTCACAAACTGACTACCTACAACGCCATGACCTCATTGCTAAGATCATTCACTGGAAATTGTGCCACAAATTTGGATTTGAGTACAGCAAAAACCACTGGGACCATCAGGTTGAAAAGATTTTAGAGAATGAGAAAGTCAAGATCTTGTGGGTCTTCAGAATCCAGACAGGCTCTTGGCCCACAACACATCTGACATAACAATCGTTGAAAAGGAAAAAAAAGTATGGTTCATTGACATTGCAATACCTGGAGATGCACAAATTGAAGATAAACAGCAAGAAAAAAATCACAAAGTACAGGGAGTTGCAAATTGAAGTTGAGTGACTGTGGAAAAAGAAATTGTGGGTTGTCCCGATTGTAATTGGAGCCCTTGGAGCAATACTCAAAGGGCTACCTCGGTATTTAGAAATTTTAAATTTATCAGACTTGAACATTCTGATTCTATAAAAAATCACCCTACTTGGAACAGCTTATATCCTCCGACGTTACCTTAACAATCCCTAGGTCCTTGGTTAGGACTCGAGCTGTTGA
Organism: Thamnophis sirtalis; assembly: GCF_051295495.1. Classification (NCBI taxonomy): domain Eukaryota; kingdom Metazoa; phylum Chordata; class Lepidosauria; order Squamata; family Natricidae; genus Thamnophis; species Thamnophis sirtalis. The sequence continues at coordinate 76,685,488 of NW_028261384.1, read as the reverse complement.
GCTACCAGTCCCAAAGGTTGTGAATCTCACCAAAGATTAACCAAATTGTTCAAAAATGCTATTTTGTGCCATCTTTCTAATAATGATTCAATGGCATTCATTTTGGGCTATAAAAATCAATGACATAAACAATAATAGCCAAGATAAACCATGGAATATTTCTTGTGGGGTCTCCTGACAATAAACAGTTCAGCTGTTGGAGATATTACAGGCTGGTGGAGGAAATAACAACCTGTCTCATGGGTGAAGACAATGCTCCATTTGAGAAAGAGATTGAGATAGACAAAGAGAGAGGAGCACTGCACAGCATTACTAGCTATCTCTCATTGGATCATGATTTACTAATTTATATACAATGTGTGCATTATTGCATAAAATTCCTTAAACATTTCATTTTTATGCACATTCAATTCATTCTTTTTGGGACATTCATTGCTAATTATTGAGATTCTTAGAATTATCATAATTCCTTTCTGATATATATTACAGCTTTGTGTGAGAGAGAGAGTGTGAGCACGCGCACACACATACATTTGTGCATGAGAACAAGAGTTAAAGATATAAAATAATAGAAAAAGATTCTGCTTTAGAAAGTTGGAACCACAGTGTTCTTCTAACATCTCTTAAAATATATTAACTGAAACCATTGTTCAAAAATGCTATTTTGTGCCACCTCTCTAATAATGATTTAATGACATTCATTTTAGGCTATAAAAATAAATATGACATAAACAATAATAGCCAAGATAAACCATGGAATATTTCTAGTGGGGTCTCCTGACAATAAACAGTTCAGCTGTAGGGGATATTACAGGCTGGTGGAGGAAATAACAACCGTGTCTCATGGGTGAAGACAAAGCTCCATTTGAGAAAGAGATTGAGATGGATAGAGAGGAAAAATGAAGGTGATTTTCAAAAAACAGCTCAAATATACTAGTATGTTAATGTTTCAAAAATTATTAATTATGTCATTTCAGTATACTTATTCTAGTGTTTAATTTACAGTTCCTAGTTTTAATTTTATAGTTGATTGGGTTGTGCAGTGCTACTGATCCTGTACCAAAAAGGAGTTCCAGAGCATGGGTATGTATGTTGTGTGCAAATGTAGAATATTTGAACAACTATCTTTATAACAACCATCTCTTCTCTCCAAATTGCATAGCTTTCTCTGTATCTGCATCATGATCTTGAAAAACAACAATTTTATTTAAATGAGTTACAGAAATACTGTGTTCCTAAATGCCATCTTTTGGGAATTGAATCTGCAGCACTGCACAGCATTAATAACTACCTCTCGTGTATCATGATTTACTAATTTATATACAATGTGTGCATTATTGCATAAAATTCCTTAAACATTTCATTTATATGCACATTCAATTCATTCTTTTTGGGACATTCATTGCTAATTATTGAGATTCTTAGAATTATCATAACGTTGATTATTTAATAGTTAAATTTCCTTCTGTTTTTCCTTCATATTTACTCTTCTATTATAAATTAATAGATACATTTTCAATTACTGCTATACAAACAATTAGAAATAATGTAATAAAAGGGGGTATTATCCAACAAACTGTATTCAATCAATGATTTTTTTACTTCTCAGTGTAATTTCCATAATTTATTTATTTCCACTTTAATTTAAAAACATTATCTGTTCATTTTACATTAATTTACTCCCAGTAAATTAACTTAATTACACCAAGGGAATACAGAGAAAATTAACTCTTAGCTGCATCATGTCTTAAAAAATCAATGTTGATTTTGTTTTTCTACTCTAAATGTGCTATAAATATATGTTTAAGTATTGGCATTCTTCAGTCTCAAAACACTATGGCATCGTGCTCTGGAAAGAGGTCCTACTGCAGCATCTGGTGTGGCTAAAAAGGCAATTTGGGAGTGGCAATCCCTTCCACACTGAAGGCAAATACATTCTGTCCCCTGCCCAGCCCCCAGATTTTGCTGGTTCTGCCTCTTTGCCTCAACCTGCTGAACAAGTGTCTATTCGAATTGAAGAAGGCCATGCTGTGTCTTTAGTCTCCAAGCTGAATGATCAGAGATCAATTTTTCCCAGCTGTTAATGTCCATTTCCAAGGCCTTTAGATCCCTCTTGCAGATATCCTTATATCACATCTGTGGTCTCCCTCTGGGGCGCTTTCCCTGCACTAATTCTCGATACAGGAGATCTTTTGGAATCGGACCATCAGCCATTCTCAAGACATACCCAAGCCAGTGTAGACATTGCTGTTTCAACAGTGTATACATGCTAGAGATTCCAGCACATTCCAAGACTGTACTATTTGGAACTTTGTCATGTCAAGTGATGCCAAAAATACGTCGGAGACAGCACATATGAGAGGTGTTCAACTCTCTCTCTTGCCATGCGTAAAGGGTCCAAGACTCACTGCAGTACAAGAGTGTGCTCAAGACGTGAGCAGGTCTATAGACCTGTATTTTTAGCTCTACATGGGGCTGCCCCTGAAAAGTGTTCGGAGACTACAATTAGTCCAGAATGCAGCCGCGCAAGCGATACTTGGTGTACCAAGTTACACCCACACTACACCTATCCTCTGCGAGCTGCACTGGCTTCCTATCGAGCACGATTCAAGGTGCTGGTTATTACCTTTAAAGCCCTACATGGCCTAGGACCCAGATATCTGCGAGACCGTCTTCTGCCGCACACCTCCCAATGACCGATAAGATCGCACAGGGTGGGCCTTCTCCAAGTGCCATCAGCCAGACAATGTTGGCTGGAGGCACCCCGGGGGAGGGCCTTCTCTGTAGCTGCTCCGACCCTATGGAATGAACTACCCCCAGAGATCCGGACCCTACCCACTCTCATGGCCTTCTGAAAGGCTATCAAAACCTGGCTATTCTGGCAGGCCTGGTGCTGTTGACCTCTCGACCGAGGTCCAGCCCCGATTAGACAGGGTGCATGATGTGCTTCTTTTAATCTGCTTTCCTTTGTTTGTTTTTAACCCTTCTTTTAAAATTTTATTTTCTGTTAGCCGCCTGGAGTCCTTTGGGATTGGGCGGCCTATAAATTTAATAAATCCAATCCAATTTTTGAATGTTCTATCAGATTCTTATTAAGCCATATTCTCTTTGTAAGTCTGGAAAATGTAGTGGCCACTTTACCAATGCATTTATTCAGCTCAGTATCTAAGGAGAGAGTGTTGGAGATAGTTGAGCCAAGATACACAAAGTCATGGACGATGTCCAGTTCTTGTGCAGAGATTATAATACAGGGAGATGCATCCATGTCCTGACCCATGACTTGTGTTTTTTTCAGGATGCTATCTAACCCACATTCTTTTACTTTATCTAGTAGTAGGTTATGGTCTACCTTATCAAATGCCTTACTGAAGTCTAAGTAAACTATATCGATGGCATTCCTCTGGTCCACTAATTTTGTCACATTATCAAAGAATGCAATGAGATTAGTCTAGCATGAATTGTTTTTGACAAACCCATATTGGCTTTTGGCTATTACTTTGTTTACTTCTAGGTGTTCGCTAATTCGTTGCTTGATTATCTTTTCCAGAATCTTTCCTGGTATTGAGATCAGGCTAATAGGTCTGGAGTTTCCTGGATTTATTTTTTTCCTTTTTTGAAGCTGGGAACCACATCAGCTCTTTTTTAGTCCTCTGGCAGTTCCTCGGTGCTTCAGGATCTCTGAAAGATATAGTTCAGTGGTTCTGAGATCTCGTCTGCCAGTTCCTTCAGAACCCTGGGGTGTAATCCATCTGGTCCTGATGATTTGAACTCATCTAGAGTAGACAGGTGCTCACTTACCATTTTCTTCCCTATTTCAACTTCTGTTCCTAATCTGATTTTTGTGATGCTGTTTTTGATAGCTTGGACTGTTTTATCCCTTTGTGTAAAGATAGATGCAAAAAATGAGTTAAATAGTTCTGTTTTCTCCCTGTTGCTTGTCATCTTCTTGCCACTTTTTCCCAGCAATGGACCAATTGTTTCCTTAACTTTTTTTCTTGTTTTTAACATGTTGGAAGAAGCTTTTTTTTGTTGTTGTTGTTATTTTTCACTTTTGTGGCAAGCCTTTCTTCATTGTGAGCCTTAGCTTTCCTCACTTCATCTTTATAGGCTTGGGCTATTTGTTGATATTCTGCCTTAGTTATGTCCCCCTCTTTCCACTTTTTATACTTATCTTTTTTGTCTTTCAATTTGTCAGAGAGTTCTTTATGCAGCCATGCTGGTTTCTTTTGAGAGCTATTATTTTTCTTCTTCATTGGTATTGTGGTAGACTGGGCTTTTATAATCTCATTTTTCAATATTTCCCAAGCTTCTTCAGTTGTTTTCCCCTTGAGGATTCTCATCCAGAGAATTCTTCCCAAGCTCTCTCTAAATTTATTGAAATTAGCTCTCTTAAAGTCCAAGACTCTAGTTTGACTTCGTTCTACTACTTGTGTCTGCATAATGTTGAATTCCAATACTGCATGGTCACTTGCCCCCAGGGTTCCTGTGGCTTCAACACCTTCTATCATTTCCTCTCTGTTACTGAGAATTAAGTTCAATATGGCTGATCCCCTTGTTCCCTTTTCAACTTTTTGGGAAACAAAGTTGTCTGCTGGGTTCGTTAGGAACCTGTTGGATCTTCCACTTGGTGCAGAATTTGTTTCCCAATTAATGTCAGAGTGGTTAAAATCCCCCATTACTATTGTGGTGTGCTTCCTACATATCTTAGTTAGCTGACCAGCAAAAAGTTCATCTACTTCCTCTGCTTGGTTGGGTGGTCTTTAGTATAGACCTATGGCAACGTCATCCCCCCCCCCCCAAACCTTTAATATTGACCCAAATGCATTGAAGATAGTTCTCATCATTGTTGTGCTCTCCACCTCCTCTTTTATTTGGTCTATTTCTTTTAAATAATTTAAATCCTTCTGACTGTATGTTCCATTTGTGGGTTTCACCACACTAAGTTTCTGTAGTGGCAACAATATCGTAGCTGCCCTCATTTACTTGAATTTCTAATTCACCCTGTTTATTCCTCATACTCTGTGCATTGGTGTATAGACATTTGAGTCCATTTTGATTGACTCTGTGTTTACTGTCTACATAACCTGTGTTGTGCCTGACTGCCCCTATTTTCATGCACATGGTTTGGCACTCACTATTAAATGTTTGGTTTTGCTTGACTGCAGGAGTGATAACCTTACCCACACAAACATCTATGTTACATGCACTGATAACCCTATCAATTTTAGATTGCTGGGGACAGAAATGTTCTGTATCAATTAATTCCCTGTCCCCGCTGTTCAGTTTAAACGTTTATCCAGAAAATCTGTGAATTTAATGCCAATTAACTCAGTCCCTTTCTTGGATGGGTGCAAACCATCTCTTTTGTACAGTTTTTCATTGGACCAGCTGCAGGCATCATGACTAATAAAACCAAATCATTCCCCTTTACACCACTCCTTTAGCCACACATTAAACTCCAGAATGTATTATTGCTAGTTTGGTTTATAGAGACTGAGGCCCCTACCTCAGTCTCTTTGTCACTCTGACTCCCCTCTTGTATCCAGCAGCTCCAATCACCAGCCTCAGGAAGGTTCAAATGAAATGGAGTTAAAGGGCCCCTACCTCAGTCTCTTTGTCTCTCTGATTCCCCCTTGTATCCAGCAGCTCTAATTACCAGCCTCAGGAAGGTTCTAATAAAATGAAATTGGAAAAAAACATGGCCAACTCAATGTCACTCATGTCGAGGAGTGCCTTGCCTTGCCTTGCCTCTCCTCATTATGCCCCATCCTGCCTCACCACTCTCAGCCACTCCTTTTCATGCTTGGCCTCTCCTATCCTTGACGTATGACCACAATTGAGCCCAAAATTTATGTTGCTAAGTGAGAAATTTATTAAGTGAATTTTGCCCCATTTCACAACTTTTTTTTTGCCACATTTGTTAAGTGAATCACTGCAGTTGTTAAGTTAGTAACATGACTGTTAAATGAATCTGGCATCTCCATTGACTTTGCTTATCAGAAGTTTGCAAAAAGGGATCACATGACTCTGGGAGACTACAACCATCATAAATATGAGACAGTTATAACCATCAGAATTTTTATCACATGATTATGGGGATGCTGCAACAGCCGTAAGTGTGAAAAATAGTTGTAAGTCACTTTTTCAGTGTCATTGTAACTTTGAATGGACACTAAATGAACTGTTGTAAGTAAAGGATTACATGTACAAAAATACAAATAGCTTCTTTGCTTGCAAAAAAAAATGCCTCAAATACCAATCATTAGATTAGAAATGGGGAAATACATACTGAAGATCAATGAGTCACAGCCATCATGGAAACCTAAACCATTATGTCTGAATACTTTCCTTTTCATCAGCAATACCTGAAACCTGGAGTTACACATCAGAGAAGGTGCCAGAACACCTTGAAGAATTAAAATAGTTAAACTGCATTGATAACTATCAGCAGCCAACTCTCGCTTATAAAGTGAAATCCTTCGCAGAAAGGTCATTTAATCTCTCCAGAAAGTGGGTGGGCATACTTGGGCTATAAAATGCTGAGATAAAGACATAAATTAACAAAGTATATAGGGGACCCAAGTTCAAGTCTCTGCCTTCCCACACTTGTCAGGATCACAATAAAATTAGTACATGCCACAGATATCTTAATAAACTTCAACTCTGGTATCATGTTACTAAGCCTTTCTCATGAGAGAAAACTAAAATGAATAGGAGGGAAGATCCACATCCCTAACTTGTTCTTTTAAAAATTTACTATCAGTGAGCAATCATGTGCCTTGTCCACCTAAGCAATGCAAGAGGCTTGTATCCCAAGGGTGTTTTTTTCAAGAGGTAACTGGACTTTCTGGAAACTAACCATGACCTGGTTGACTGAAGAATCCCCATAGACAAGAGACTCCTGTGCTCAGTGAACTGACAAAGCACCCTTTCCCATCCAGGAGAAGCAATCCTTAGATCCACATGCCCACTTAAAGATAACAGCTGGCTTCACTCACCTCATAAGATATCCTAAGGAAATCTTCCAGATTTAAGGAAAGATTATGAAGAGGGAAAGCCGCAACTTGAACAATTTTTTTTCTAGGCCGCATTGCTTAACGTTATCAGGCAGGTAGCAGTGGTCCGAGAAGATTAACTCATTGCTTTTCCATCAGCGGGGGAGAAGACCTCCCGAAACCCCCCTCTTTTGCAACAAACAAACAAAGAAGCCAAACCCTAGCCAGATCACTCCATTTAGAGAAGATTACAGATCATTACCCCACCCCACCCTTAATTGGGGACAGAGGAGGAAGGAGTGTCTGGGAGGGGATTCAGCCATGTTGGAAGTACACCCCAAAAGCACAGTGCCAGAAACTACTAAAGCGGTATAAAAATTTTAAAACAACCATTCCCCTTTAAAAAAAGTCAAGAGCCCTGCTACCAATGAGTGTCCCGCAGCAATGCCAAACCAGAAGTCCAGACACCTGTGGTAGGTTGCAAATCCTGTTCCAACTGGTATGGTTGAAACGGGGCCTGGAGCATCCTCGTAGATGCAAGCCATGCACACATGCATTCAAGCACCTCCGCGATGCTCCACGATGCTCCATGGAGCATCGCACAGGCGCTGTATGTGCCACGCGCCTGTGCGGAAGCACATAAGCCTTTAAACTCTGCTAAGGAGCTCTGGCGGGCGGGTGGGCCCTCTGGAGCACCATACTGGAACGGTATCCGGTGCTCCGGGCTGACTCCATTACGCCCATATGGAGGCATACCTCCTGCAACCCACCACACCTAGGGGAACTTCATGGGACAGTAGATGTTGACATGAAAGGTTTTCTCAGCATTGCAGTTGTTGAAGTTTGTTTGATTCAGAAAATTCAGCCTTGTATTGGGGATTATATGTAAGCATAATAAGTAAATCTACTTGGCATGAAGTTTCCTGGGATGCCTTCTCAGATATAAATGGTGAGTTCAAGACCTAGAAGGAAAGGGAAGCAGCAACAAAATAAATGGAGGAACAAGTGAATTTAGGTAACTCATTACATCCACATTATATCCATTATAAGCTGGCTATATGAATTGACTATCATCCTGTTAGAACTAAAGTGTTTTGGGTGAAAAGGGGACAGCAGCTTTTCTGACTGTTTCTGTCAACTCAGCAATGTATTACACAAACACACACACACACACACACACACACCTCTTTGTAGAAATAACTATTTCTCTTGGAACTTTGAAAAATACATTTATATGTATTTAGTAACTGGCTGATTAATTTCAACATATGTTGTCCAATGAATCATATTTTAATCAGCATAGGAAAAACTTTTTTATCTTTAATCTTGTGACAAACTCTTTCTAAAAACTATGTATATAAAAATGAAAATGTAAGAAAAAATGTATCTCTGAAGTTGTATGCAAATTCTGGTTGTAGCTTTGTAGGATAAACTACCAATATCCTATTGGTACAACAGTCAGGTATTTACTTACTTATCTCCTTTTGATACATTTTTTCCAGGAAGAATGTTGCTACTTCCATGAATTTACTAATTAGATTTCTAAGCCACCTTTTATACAACACAACCTACATAGTGCCCTCTGTTCCCTTTTTTTTACCTCTCTTAAGATAGGTTGGACTCAGAAAAGTGATTATCTAAAAGACACACAGGTAGTTTTCACCAACTTTTTCACCAAAGCTCCGGGAAAGCAGAATATAGATTGTGACATCAACAATAGCAGCAAGCAAGAATATTACTTGTGAAGCAATCCAGGAAGAAATTAAAGACTTCTGCTGTGGATTATGTTGTGCTACAAGTGGTTAGAAGAGAAGTTCCACAAGCAGCAGGGATGACCGCAGCCTGGAGAGGATTGTCAGGAAAAGGCCATTCAAAAGTGTTGGGGACTTTCACAAGTAGTGTACTGAGGCTGGAGTCAGTGCATCAAGAGCCACCACATACAGACGGATCCTGGACATGGGCTTCAAATGTCATGTTCCTCTTGTCAAGTCGCTCCTGAACAACAAACAATGTCAGAAATGTCTTACCTGAGCTAAAGAAAAACAGACCTGGTCTTTTGCTCAGTGGTCCAAAGTTCTCTTTTCTGATGAGAGCAACTTTTGCATCTCATTTGGAAACCAAGTATGGAGTATGAAGAAAGAATGGAGGGGGACACACTACAAGATGCTTGAAGTCCAGTGTGAAGTTTCCACATTCTCTGTTGATTTGGGGAGCCATGTCATCTGCTGGTGTTGGTCCACTGTGCTTCATTAAGTCCAGGGTCAACACAGCCATCTACCAGGAGATTTTGGAGCACTTCATGCTTCCTTCTGCAAACAAACTTT